>NC_064763.1:6590936-6700936 GCF_011397635.1 Epinephelus fuscoguttatus | reverse complement strand
GAAGCACCCTCAGCATGCCGGGTGTCCGTGTCTGCTGGTTTGGCTGGGGTGGACTGCAGTGGGGAGGCCTTCTCTCCTTCTTTTCCCACTCCCTGCGAGGAAGAGCAGCACCAGATGTCCTCATCATCCACTGTGGCGGCAATGACATGGGGAAGGTCAGCAGTGTCAAGATGGTCAGCATGATGAAGGAGGACCTGCACCAGCTTCACCTCCAGCATCCTGGCATGAAGATAATATTTTCTTCATTGGCCCAAAAGTCAAGGTGGGAGGCTGGTGGCAATCCAGCAAAGATTGATAAGGCCAGGAAATGTGTGTTATGGCTACATTTGTTCATAGTTTAAATGGTGCCATAATTGAGCACCCTCACATCAGACACATTCATCTCACACCTAGGAGAAATTGTATGTAATGTATGTAAGTAAATTAGTTAATTGTCTTAAAGACCACCTCCAAACGCAGTGAACTGCTTACTGTTGGCAGTGTCACTGCTTTTGAATTTGGCCTTTGGGACACATTTTGTTAGGCCTGAACATAGCCCAGGCTGTCATGGCCAATGTTGAGGTTTTGATATTCATCTATAACTTGTTTAAAATTTCAATAAATTCTATTTATATTTGCACTCCTTTTGTCTTTGTTACTGACTGAATGTTGTATTTCACAATCAAATCTGACTGTCAATTGAAAGGACAAACAAATCATACACTACAGATAAAACATTAAGCATTAATGTTAATAGCCCATGGCTTTCTCAGCCCAAACAGCACTGCCACCTTCAACCAAACCCAGGCTCCGTACATGCGAGCTCCAGGTAGAGACCGTGCTGATACTACCTTTCCTAACACACCTTACTTACTCATGGCTTTTTCAGCCCAAACAGCACTGCCACCTTCAACAAAACCAGGCTCCGTACATGCGAGCTCCAGGTAGAAACAGTGCTGATACTACCTTTCCTAGCACATTCACCATTCTTCCTTAAACTCTGTCCCCGCACTCCGAGTTCCCCCAGGAGTGAGACAGCTAATCTTGCTATGGATCCCCTACACCCCACTTCCACTGGACATATCCTACTTTTCCATCCTTGCTGCTCAGCTTCTGCTCCTAAATCTGCATATCTAAGCATTTTTCTTTCATAGGCTTCTTCCACTGAGTCTTCCCAAGGAACTGTCAGCTCAATGAAATAAACTATCTGTTGACTCACTGACCACAACACTATGTCAAGCCTCTGCTTGGTACAAACTATATCCTGGGGGACAACAAGCTTTCCCCCTAAATCTACTTGTATTTCCCAATCACAAGCACCTTCTAGGCGGCCACACCCTTGCCTCCTTACTAACTTATCCCTTCTGTATTTCTCTCCCTCATGGACATACTGAATTGCTAAACTCCTATCCTTAACACCTTCTGAATTCACCTGTCTTCGTTTCCCTTCGATGCCTGCAGCTAAACATTTCAACACCTGGTTATGTCGCCATGTATATCGACCCTGTGACAAGCTAACTTTACAACCTGACAAAATATGCTTTAAGGTTGCAGTACCTGAACACAATGGGCATGATAGGTCCCCATTTACTCAAGTTTTAGGTTCTGGGGGGTTGGAAACACATCGTATGTAGCCCCTACCAGGAATCTAATACGATTCTCCTCCATACTCCACAGGTCCCTCCAACTAAGCTTCCTCTTCTCTACACTTTCCCAGTTCAATCACTGTCCCTATTTAGCCTGAGCCACTACCTTTGCACCCCTTAATATCTCATCCTGTCTACGTATCTGTTCCACAACCAGCTTTCTTTTATCTTTGAGACCTGCTTTATTCCATACCGGTTTGCCTGAGCACAGCCCCAGGCCTCCCCGGCCAAAGTGAACATTACTTACAATCTCTGCATGCCTAAGAGCTGCCTCTGCCTCCTGAACTGCCGATCTTGGGTTCCACTTCCTCCCCTTGGTTGGATTTGGAACCACACTCCTAACTACCACATCCTTACTCCCAGATAACAACAGCTCTGTCCTGACCTTGGTACATTTAAATTCCTCTGTTAAACTAGATACTGGCAGCTGAAGTATCCCTTTTCCATACAATGCAACACTACTTAGGCACCTAGGAGCGCCAACGACTTCCTAATATAGGAGCAAACCGACCTTTCAGTTCTCTCCACATCAGATATTGGAATTTCATAAATTGACAATGGCCACATTAACCTAGGATATAGCCCAAATTGAAACACCACAACTTCAACTTTCCTGGAAGTTCTGATCTATTTGTTCTATGCAATCCTTCTGCCACATCTTTTCTAAATTTCACCACCTGTTCCTCATCATTCACCTCCACATTGTACCACCTACCTAAGCTCTTTACTGACTTTTCCCTAATTGTTGGGATTTCACTCATCATCTATGACAAACTTCCTATCACTTAACTTCCCTCTATGTAATAAATTGTTTACCTTGATGGACAGTCCACTGCACTGCTTGTTGCAGGAAGCAACTGCCGCTGGCTGGCAGTTGGCTGGCAGTTGGCTGGCAGTTGGCTAGCTGGCTTGTAGTGGTGGTGGGATCGAAAGTGTTTGAGACACTGTGAGTGTGTCTAACTGTATTTTTTGGTCGGTCGGTCCACAAAGCTTTTCTTGAATAATTCAAAAAGTACTTGACCCAAAATGTTCGAAATTTGCATACTGCAAGCAGAGACCATGAGTAACTATGCCAGAAAGAATGACGAGGATTCATTCATAGGTGGCGCTATACTAAGCATTTCAAAATGAAAATTTTGCTTTTCTTGAGGTGTGTATGCATGTTGTGTGGTTGCGTGCATGTATGAGGTTGCAGCTATTGCTTAATTTAATGTGAACTGTGAGTGTCTAACGGTATTTTTCTTAATTTAATACATATTTACATTTTTAAAATCTTGTAATGAATCATTTAAATATTTTGATTAATTTTATTGAATAAATGGTTGCTACGGCAACTAGGGTGCATTTTTGCGATGCCCCAATATCCAGATTTGTTTGAAATATATCCACCAACAAATGTAACAAATTTTGTTCTTTCATCACAAAATGAACGATTGTTGTGATATATTGACCTAAGCCACCCCACTTAATGCTTTGAATCGGTTGAAGTATGTTGAAGATAACTGAAGTTGAAAAATGCGGCAGAATAATAATAAGTTAATAATATATTAATAAATAAAGAATTTAGTTGTCAGAAGAACATAGGGTTTGAATGCTTTCAGCATTCACACCTAATAATCGGCTCACAATGTAATAAAATCATGAGCTATAACATAATGACGGCTTGGCGCATAATGTAATATTGTAATAATGTAATAACTTGTTACATTATGAGCCTTACTGGCGCCGCTCATAATGTAATAACAGCTCATAATTTAATAATGGCTCATATTGTGAGACAAAGGTGCAAATAAAGCAAAAGGCATGGGTTTCAGCGCATTAGTAAACTTAATTACACTGAACAAAAATATAAACGCAACACTTTTGTTTTTGCTCCCATTTTTCATGAGCTGAACTCAAAGATCTAAAACATTTTCTATACACACAAAAGACCATTTCCCCTCAAATATTGTTCACAAATCTGTCTAAATCTGTGTTAGTGAGCACTTCTCCTTTGCCGAGATAATCCATCCCACCTCACAGGTGTGGCATATCAAGATGCTGATTAGACAGCATGATTATTGCACAGGTGTGCCTTATGAGTTGCTACAGTAACTATATTATCAGGAATCAATGGACTCTGCCGAGGAACCATCCTCCACATTAAGTTATCCCTTACTTAACCCGCATCCAAGATCCAAGATTTGTTTCACTCATGGGCCAAAAAAACAGCAACGACACTGAATTACTGGTACAATCTGAGTGTTCGCTATTTACCCATTTGGCTCGACATTACTGCCGTTTGGCACAGCGTCATAAGGGACTGATGTTAGTTTGTGGTCAAGAAAGTAACTTTATCCATATAACGTAATCTATTCAAATAGTTATTGTAACCTTAACATCTTAACCACGATCCGTGCCTCCCTGGAGGAATGTGGAAACGGACGCGAAGTAGTAGTAGTAGAAGTACTGTAGTGTTGTTACCAGCAGGTTCCGGTTGTGTCCCGCTAGCTTTGGGGTCAGGGGTCAGACCACGCCTCCTCAGCCTGCTCCTATTGGTGCATGTCTGTGACTTGAATTCGTCTTGTGCAGGGGCTCTGGTCTTGAGGGCCACCAGCTATCGGTTAGCATGTTAGTTAAGCCTTGGCTCGCGGTAAACATATAAGCCCAGGATCTTCTCGTGCAGCGAAAGGCACTTTTATTATGGCAGAGGAACTTGCACAGCCATTCTTCACAGGGAAAATATTTTAAATGAACAAAACACGTCCACAACAGCCCTCTCTAATTGACTGATACAGAGACATTGACCGTGACTAACTGGCACACACGTAGTAGGCCTCAGCTATTCGCAACTAAATTACCCATGTTGCCCCTATGTCACTTCTGTTCCCACAAGGCCACTCTCTTAACCCTGTAAAGCATGAACCATGAAATAATTGCCAGAAAATTCCCATTATTTGAGACTGTAGTCCTTATGGGATGTTATTAAACATTTTAAAAAAAGAAAAATTGTATCACATTTGATACATGCACAAGTTTTAGTGCATTTTTTCTCTGAGCTTGTTTTCATAAAACAAACAAAACACTTTTATAACACCTTAAACTTTCTTTTTAAGTTTTCTTGCTTGCAGTGGCTAATAAAACAGATTTTGATTGAATGGTAGGCTGCTCTATGTCATGCTGACATAATATCCCAAAACCAAAAATCATAAACATACAAACAATCTCCAGGGTTGCGAAATAGTAGCCTATGCATGCATTGGTAATGGGCCTGAAGAAACCGAACCCAACCCCAAAAAAATAAAATAAAATGTGCCTGGCCTGATGCGTCATTATTGCATTCTAATACAGGGCAGGCACACTTGAGAGCCTAATAATAGTGATGATGACATGATTAGAAATTAATTTTCTAGGCTACTCTAATGACGTGATGAAACTTGAATGAAATACCATATCAGACCGGAGTCACCAGACATACGGTCATCATGCCGGCCAGCATGTAATACAGGCAGCCTGTAATACAGGCTGGATACAGGATAATTCCACAATTAAAGTTGATTAATTAAATACTTTAAATCAATAAAGACAATAAACAACACACAGTACAGCCAGCAAGAAGTTGTGTTTTATAAAAAGAAAAAAAAAAAAAAAACATGGCAGAAGCCCGACCCAACCCAGCCCAAACCCACGTATCCTGTTGGGTTTGTTGGGCCGGCCCAACCCGTTGAGAACTGTACGGTGGTATTTAACGACCTTGGAATGAGAAAAGGTATATCTTTTTTTTTATCTGTTTTTATAAGTGTTGTATGTAGGGTGCCTGTTTTAACTATTGTGTGTTTTGATCTGATCTTAGCACTTATTCCTTTTAATTATCCATCGAGCAGTATGTTTGTTTCATCAAATTTCTTAATTCAGTCCACAGGATCACTTACAAAATGCATATGATGAGGCCTATTGACGGTCCTGCATTCCTTTAGGGACCCTGGGTAACTGAAGGACTTTGTTTAATCACAATAATTCCCGCTGACTCACCTGCTCTGTGGTCCAGTACGTCCTATACATTTTAGAGCATTTTAGCATTCTATTAATGGGGCTTTTATCAACCCTTTTTGGTTTTTAAGCAGTTTTCTGAGGTTTTTTTAATACACAGAGCCCCTCATAGCGCTCTTCTTAGAGCACTGCATTTTAACCAAACCCTAACCCACACTCTTCAGGTCTTCCTCCAAGCCTGTAGTAATGACCATTTTGGTCACTATTTCCACTAAAAACAAACAAACAAATAAACAAAAAGCTTCATTTTATACACTGAGCCTTCAAGTGCTCTCTGAAACTACACCTGGGCTGGCTTGTGTCCATGAAATGGGAAAATTAAAACTGTCGTAGAGCTAAACCAAATACATCTTTGGAAAGGTCTCGATCTGGAGAATAACATATGTCAGTATGAATATTCTACATGGCTCCAGCTTTGAAACACTGACCTTTGACCCTTGACCTCGGTGTCTGAAGGCTCATAGTTCAGCTACAGGCATGGGGACCAACTGTTATAGAGAGCTCTGGACCTCAGCTATCATGTGAGTATTGTCAAAAACTGGGGGCACTGTTAAATATGGGTAAATAAATAAATAAAGTTTCACCCATTTAACAACTACATATTTAAAATTTGACAACACAAATGTGTTTGTCATCAGCGTAAAATCCTCAGTGTACTCTCAATTCAGCATTCATAATTTCCAATTTGAGGAAAAACACTAATATATTTTAAAACTACAATTCCTTAGAGCTGCACCATGCAGCTTGATACAATCAGCACCAAAGTTATAGTTCTTACGCTTTGCAAAATAGGGTTGTAAAAAGGTATATCTACTCAGTAAAACTTGCCTATTTTTGAAAATTTAACCTGCCTGTTGAATCTGCACTTGGGTCCTCTGCTGAACAAAACAATTTGACAAAAAGTCAAACCAGAATGTGTAATGAGTGAAATTTATGTTGCACACAAATCAGATGTAGATGGAAAAACTGAAATATAATATAAAGTGAAGCTTAAACATTCCTGTCTTTTTTGATGGTGTATAATGGCATATTAATGTTTCCATAATTCATTGTGGTGAGAATGTAATCGCTGCCTAGAATAACATTTCTTTGAGATGATTATATACATTTTTGTGCCACACTGGTTTTGCAGGGAGGATGTTGGGGTGGATGGCAGACTGCAGGACTGTGACACCAGAATCCCAGGTTCTCGTCCAGACTCCTCCCTGTGGCCTCTTAGGATAAGGCGACAAAAACACTTTGGTTAAGGGTAGGATAAGATCGCAATTTTGGTCAAATGCTAATAAAAAAAAGGTAATGACTAGAATTACCACTTCTTGATTGTATACTTCCGCCAACCAGTCAACTTGCACTTAGAGATTGCATCCATGTCTGTGAAATAAAGGATGCTTCACACACACCTTCTTCTGGCAGCACAGAAGAACTATACAATCAGCACAGTTTCAAGGTTGGCACCCAAACCAACAATTGCCACATTCTCAAAGATGTGTTAGGAGATTATTTTTCTCTTGAATCCAGCTGCAGAAGCCAGAGGCAGCTTAATGAAGCACAAGACTTGTGGAAATGTACATATTAATTTTGAATAGAAAAGAATAGGGCTAAAAAAAAAATCAGAAGTTTTAGTAGTAAGGTTGCATCTATGTCTGTGAAAACATGGATGCTTTACACACATCTTCCCCCCAGCAGCACAGATTACTAAACAATCAGCACAGTTTCAAGGTGGGCACCCAAGATAAGTGTCACCAATTCAGTATCTGACCAAATGTCTTCCCATCTGTTACTGAGTTATGACGCTGAATAATGGTCAGAAAAGTGATTTTACATAATATTATGTCAGTGCAGTTGACCTTTGACCTTTTGGATATGAAATGTCATCACATCATCATTTTTATCCTGTTGGATATTTGAGTGATTTTTTTTGCATATGAATTCTTGAGTTATGACCAAAAGCATGTTTTGTGAAGTCACAGTGACCTTGACCTTTCACCACCAAATTCTCATCAGTTTATTCTTGAGTCCAAGTGGAGATTTGTACCAAATTTGAGGAAAACTCCCTCAAGGCCTTTTTGAGATATTGGGCTCTAGTTTCCCGGCGCGGTGCAGGGTGGCGAACCCCGCGCAGAGCTAGTTTCAAGCAGCACAACCCGAGGTGCGCTCAGTTTGGTAGTTTGGCAGACCGAGGTGTGCTGAGATGGGTGTGGCGGCGCAGCAGGGGGAGGTGTCGACAGATCCAGCTTGGCGCAGTGACAGTTTCGTGCCAAAAGGCTTCGCCGAAGGTACGCTAAAAGCTGGCCAGCTGAAACCAGGTCTACTGTCAGCGCAGCCAATGTGGTGGCAGTTTGGCTGACTGGCGGACAGTGCGCACACGTCACCAAAAGCTCACAGGCAGGTTTCCAGAATGTCAGGCACATTAACAATGCAATAAATAACCAAAAAAAACCCACTATTCAATGCAACTATCTGCAGTCAGCACATAAATGTATCTCTATATCGACTGTCCCGTCACATGTGATGTCAGATCAAAGGGGATTGGCACCGTTTGGCACGTTTGGCACGCGTAATGGAAACCCAACCTGATTTGATTAACACAGCTGCAAACTAATGAGTTCACATCCCTCTCAGCCAACCACAAACAGCCACAGCATCAGATAGGGAGTATATATTCAGCATCTGTCATCTTAGAAAAGTCAAAAGAAAAGAAACAGAGTGAGACTGCAGAGAGAGAAAGAGAGAGCATGCGCGCACGAGAGAAACGCAACATTGATTTACAATTGTGGTGACCTCCTCCCAGGCTGCCTTTGCATCATCAGCCCATGGAGGTCTGCTCGCAGTTCTGTATATTCGGACACTGCGAGCTTGGACCTCCCGGACCAAAACATCAGTTTCCTCCTGGGAGAAGTTTGGCTGTCTGACGCTGCTGCTCTCTTCTGCCATGGTGAATTGAGTAAACTCTCATTACACCTTCGCGCGGCGCATTTAAGGGCGAGGAGAGGGGCTCATTTGATTGGTGTGATGTGTGTAAAACCCCACTCCATGCCTTCTCTCCTCCCTCTTTCTGACTTGCGCAGGTAGGAGGGACGAAGGTGGGAAAGGTCTGCGAAACTAGAGGCCATTATGTTAACAAGAATGAGATGGATGTAAGGTCACAGTGACCTTCACCTTTGATCACCAAATTCTAATCATTTAATCACTGAGTCCAAGTTGATGTTTGTGCCAAATTTGAAGAAATTCTCTCCAGGTGTTCTTGAGATATCACTTTAACGAAACTGACAGGGATTTAAAGTCACGGTGACTGTGACCATTGATCGCCAAATTCTGATCAGCTTATCACTGAGTCAAAGTTGACATTTGTGCCAAATTTGAAAAAAATCCCTTGAGGACTGATAAACTGTGTTTACAAGATTGAGACATTTGCAAGATCACAGTGAACTCAACCTTTGACCAAAAACTAATCAGTTCATCATTCAGTCCAAGTGAATGTTTGTACCAACTTTGAGAAATGGCATTCTTTGCCTTTGGATGCATTCTTATTAATACTTCAGTCAGTACAAGTGGATAGTGTATGGCGACATTGCCTATTTTGGCAGAAAACAATATAAAAAAAAACATTGTCAGTGAACAATTTGCTGACATCTCAACATTTTGGCAACTTGCCAGATACATTAATTAACAACATTTCTTCAGTAAGTGAATAGAAAACGTAATGCTTGGCATCATGTTAACCTCAAAAACGTGCTCTTCAGTCGTTAGTAACACGTCCTTATTTTAACCCAAACCATGATCTTTTTTCCAAATGTAACTTAGTTAGACTGAGTATATTTGTTGCCTATAGCTGAAAATGAAGCGCTGTTTCATGTTTATTTTAAAACAGAGACTTTATCCATGTTACAAGTGGAAGCTGGACATATCCTGTTATAATTAAAGTTTATTCTGAAGAGACATTATACATGTATTAAGCGGAAACTGCACCACTGTCCCTGAGCGTACAAAACTGACACTACAGGGTTCCTAGAGCATCACAGGTTGACACATAGAGCCACTGATCAAGCATCAGTATTTGACAAGTCGGGAGTGAGAATGTGTTGTCTTAGGATGTTTGTAATTTTCTTAGCATTTGAATAGTACAAAACATGGGCCCCATCTTCCATATCCATATTGTCTTTACAGCAGCAGCCAACAGTTGTTCAGATGACCACTGAGGTTGAAATTCAATTGGAAATGACTTCCCTGTGATAGTTGTAACAGAGTTGCCTGTCATCCTCATAACATAAATATGCAGAAAGAGAGGAAAATGGAAATTAATAAAATGAAACAAATTAATACAATCTTATGAGTTTGAGTAATAATAGAAAATGCATTAAAAGGAGCGTACCTCCACTATTTTCTGTTTCTGTGACTTATAGTTCTGACATCTTTGAAAAGAATGTCTTTCTCTCACTCTCTTTTGTTGCCCTAAATTTCATAAAAGACACCTGAGGTTCCTGCTAGAGAAATTACAGGAATGAGACATTAATCACTCTTTTATTATAAAGATCAGTGGGGGTCCCATCATTAATATTTTCCACCCACACAGCTGATATGCTAGTTATTGAACTAAGCAAGCCACATCGTGCAGAAATGTTTTTAAATACAAGAGCACAATTTGAACTGTAAAACCAAAAGTTCCAGTGATACAACTACAGCTCTATTTCGCTGCAGTAGTGCCAGGCTGTGCATTGGGATGTGCAGCGGTGGTGGGCATCTCCCCAGGGACTTTGTTTGCTACATCTCTTAGAAATCGGACGTTTCTGCCACACACACAACAAAAGCCAGGGTAAGCTGTCAAGGCGAATCCACAGAATGGACAGTATATCTGTGGAAAAAATAATATAAAAAAAATAAAAACAACTAAGAAAAAAGAGGAGAGTTTGCAAGGTTGGCAAGATGGCATCAAAGAGAGGGGATATTATGTTTTCCTAAATATTTAAATCAGATTTTTAAAGTACATTTATTCTTTTCATTCCACTGTTTTCTTTTCTAGGTCGCGGCAAAGCCAAGAGTTGCAGCTTTTTCAACCGAGGCTTCAGCGACCAGCCCTACACGCAGGGCTGTGGTGGAGGAGGCATGTGCAGTTTGTGTAAAATGTCTAATATTTTTGATTAAATCATGCGTACCAATTGCAGTAGGAATTACAGTTAAAAACTACGCTTCAATCTTTTACAGTCATTAAGAGATACTATTGAGCCTGTAGGTTGCATTAAATGTACAGATTGCAATAAAAACTAATTTCATTTAAACTTTATGCAGCGTATATCTATGTAAATAAAATTAACAAACTACAAACAAACAGTATAATACACACAGAAGCAATAATTGTGTATCAATATGTAAATTGTATCCAACTCAGTACATGCATGATGGTGACGATGGAATGTGTTTAGTAAAATAAGTCTTTTCTATTCAATTACTATTTCAACTGGGCCGCATTTCAAAACCAGATCATGTTGATGGGCCACATTTTTAGCGGTGAGCAACCCATCCACTTTTTTTTTTGCATACACATAGCCTATATATTTATATATATGTGTACAGGCATGGCCCTGTCTTAGCTCTCAATCATGAACGCTTGGTCATCCACCCTATCTATTCCTTCAGGTTATCTCATACAATATTATACTTACCATATATTTATTATTATGTTTTTACTTTTTCCATTTCTGAATGCAACCGGCAAAGACAGGTCTTCAATACAGTGTGCAGGATGTGATTGGTGCCATCCAAACTGGAGAGAGTGATTTTGAAATGGAATCAGACGACACTGATGTGAGTGACGAAGAGGCAGATGAAGATGCCAGTGAAGTGGACGAAACAAAACCAACAACCCACTGACTTCCCAGCCACTGACTGTCATCGAGCCCCAACTAAACACATCATGCCCCATGACAAGGTATCACTTGCTGAAAAATCGCACATTTTAAAGTGAAGACGCAGAGAGGACGCTGCAGACACTGCAATAATGGATAAACCAGCACGCTATGCAGCAAGTGTGATTTTCATCTTTACTTTTCAGAGGAAAAGAAGTGTCTTTGGGACCATCATTGCAAATGAACATTGGTGAACACTGGGACAGAGACTAAATTTTGTAAATACAAATTTATTCTATTTTTTTTTAATTAATAAATGACTTCATAAAAAATAATACTGTTGTATGTATATTATTCATGGTAACAGTATATATACTGTTATGGGGCTAAATAAGAAGTCTACCCTGCAAATAAACCCCTAGTTCTGTATATTTGTTCAGAGAACGTGAGTAAGAATACAGAAATTCTGCTCGCAGTCAGGCCCAACGTTGCAATATTACAACATTTGAACATACATACATATTTACAACAAAAAACTTAATAAAACGTAAAGAAATTTGAAAAGGCCTCATAACACAACATCTGAAAGGTGAACTTTTTTTGTTCATTTTCTTCTACATTTGGGCTTTCAAAGTTAAACAAGCTTAAGGGTACTCACCTTTTCTCTCTGAAGATGATGTAATGAGTCAGCAAATCGTGTTTCCTCAGGGGAATCCCAGCTGCACTGGACATACGTCCTACTACATACACCTTCTTAACTCACTTCTGTTGGTGTGGCCAACACCAAAAAGGGCGTGCACGAATATGCTCGACCATTCACAGGACAACCCTTGCATCTAACCCTTATCTACAGTAATTACAAAGCAATTTCAAATCCAGTGCTGCGCAGGTCTGACCCATTCATGCATTCACATACAGTGGTTACCATTTTGTATTAAAATGAACAAAAAAATAAATAAAAAAATAGCCTAGACATTTAAAAAAAAAAAGAATAATCTTGGGCATAGGGAGAGTTAGGCAGAGGATAACAGTCTGATAATTATGAGATATAGATAAATATTTGTGGGCCTATGATATGAAACACTGTTACGGCTGTGTATATGTGTTCTGTGCTGCTGTCCCTTTTCTCTACCTTGTAGATCTGCCCAGGTGTGCTGCATTAGTTAACGAGGTGCAGCGCACCTGGCATGGAGGAGGTGCTTAAGAGCTCCTGTGCCAGCAGCAGAGGAGGGAGGCTCTGGTGCAGAGACTGCTGGGGCCTCATGTACAAAGACTTGCGTGGATTTCCTACTGAAACCTGGCGTACGCTTAAATCCAGAAAACGTCGTACGCACAAAAAAATCCAGATGTATGAATCTGTGCATATACATGAATCCAAGCACATTTCCTTTATACATCCCAATCAACGTGGAATTGAGCGCACATGTTGGAGTACCCGGCCCCTCCCTGTCCACGCCCCCATTTAAATATGCAAATCATATTTAAATGACCCTGCACCTGAGATTCCCCTCTCTACACCATCAGAAAACTACGAAAATAAGAATGAGTAAGATGAGGAAAAAGAGAAACTTCAGTGAATGCGAAGTGGAGGTGCTTCTCAATGAAGTGGAGGCGCGTAAAAATGTCCTTTTTGGCACGCTGTCCTCCGGCATCAACACAAAACGTAAGAGGAGTGAGTGGGAGAGTGTTTGTGAGGCCATAAATGCTGTGGGGTCAGAAAGGCGGACACTGGCTGAATTAAAAAAGAAGTGATCCAATATTGAAGTGGAAGTGAAGCGGAGGACGGCTGCCCACCACCAAAGTGTGGCCAAAACAGGCGGGGGGACAGGAGAGGAGGAGCTCACCCCCTTTGAACAGAGAGTCAGCGCAATTGTGGGTGACACTGCTCTCTCTGGGGTGGTGGGAGCACATGTGGGTGACTCTGATTACCCCCAAGGTAAATACCTATAAATTTGTGTAACCTACAACAAATGTGTTCATACGGGTCATACAATAGCCTGCTCACAGCCCTATAAGATGATGATTCATACCTAAATGTTTATGCGTAAATGTTGTATGCATGGTATTATTTTGTCTGAAATAAATCTTCTGAGTTTAAATTTAAACATGCCAGTATATCAAAGAGGATATCCAAGACTTTGACTCATGTTTAATTACTCAATTTATTATTTTCAAACAGACAATGAGACAGAGGACACGCGGCCAGAGCCACGTGCCACTGACTCGGGGGATTCCTCCACCATCCCCAGCGTCTCTGGCGTCACAGACTCGGGGGATCACTCCACCATCCCCTGCTCCTCCAGCATCCCCAGTGTCTCCGGCGTCAGTGCGCCACAAACACCGACTGCTGCTGCTGCTGCTGCTGTCTGCCCGACTGGCCGTGTCCTCACCCAAGCTGTGCTGGAGTCACAAGAAGAAATTGTGAGAGCAATCGGCGGCATAAATGATCGCCTAGATCAACTGATAGGCGTCCTCACAAATATCGGTGACTCAATAAATGCATTGGTGAACAAGTGAATTCTGTGTCTTGCCTCTTTTATATGGTTGAAATCAAATGTTGCCGGGCCCGAATGGCCTCCCGGGCAGGATTTACATTCATGGGCTCAGCTTCTGGTTCGTCTGGTGGGGGGATATGCTGCTCTGGCAGTGGTATGGCATGCCGATGTGCCACATTGTGGGGGACGCCGCATGCCATCACAATGCGGCACACCTTCTCAGGACTGTACAGCAGCATACCCCCAGTCCTGTCCAGGCAGCACCACCGTCCCTTCAGCAGGCCGATTGTCCTCAACGACTGACTGAGTGTGGGAATGGAGATCATTGTACCTCCACTCTTGGTCAGTCTGAGGGTTGGTCAGAGGGGTCATCAGCCATGTCTTAAGTGGGTAGCCACGGACGCCTGGGGTCAATTGAAAGCAGACAATTATGTTAACTGGATTTACAGTTGCCATTTGTTAATTTTATGCACCACTTACATGGATCACACACTACTGTTGTAAATGAATGTAGAAGTGCGCCGGGGAAAAGGTGTGGCCGATTAAGAAATGTTACACTTTACACACGGGTTTATTGACATGAGTACTTTACACAGAGGGACAATCAGGGGCTTGTTAGAAAGCTCTGAAGCTGTAGTTTAACCAGCAAAAACAGCAAGTCACCAACTTTAACCACTGACTAGTACTGATGCTGTGAAGACAGGATAATAGGTGGGGGCGCACAATGCGCCCAGGGGAATTAATATTAGGACAATTAAACGAATAAATGATTTACTCACCAAGAAGCCACCCATCGCGCACAGTGCCAGCTTGTAGTCTGCTCCCAACCATGCTGTTACTCAGAATGTATGAATCGTGCGCTGAACCAGGCCACCTCGCCACAATGTTTGTTAATTGCCTTTGCGCATCACATATGATCTGTACATTGATCGAATGAAAATGCTTCCGGTTGACATAAACAAATTCATCCTGTGATGGTGCTTTTATAGCAATGTGTGTGCAGTCGATAGCTCCAATTACATTAGGAAAACTGCAAATTGCGCTTTAATGTTGGCCTGTTCAGCTGCATTGTATGGGAATTTGATATACCTGGCTGACATGCGGATAATTCCGTCCCACACAGCTGGCATGGCTCGGCTCAGGGTCGACTGGCACAGTCCCGGTCGGTCAGCCAGCTCCCTCTGGAATGCCCCTGTTGCTAGGAACCCCAGTGTGGTCAGCACTTGTACGGAAACAGGCAGCGCATGGCTCCTTGCCGTGTCGCGCTCCAAGGCCGGCTGCAGCTCTGCGCACAGTTCCAGGAGGATTGCCCTCGGGAACCTAAAGCGGCTGATGAGCCAGTTGTCATCATGTGCCAGTAAATCCTCTCTGTCTCTGAACACACGCTCTCTTCTTATCGCACCGTTTGCAATGTCTTCTAATACTGCTAATGCAGCCATTGTTGTTAACGGTATTTTCTGCACCACTTTGCACATGCTTTTATATCCACTCATCTAATTGCAGACACGTGAGTGTGTTAATTGTTCATCAGTGTTAATTATTCATGTTTCTCTTATGTGCACATCACTCTAAAGACTAATTGTTTTCACATTTATTTAGTTTCCCAGCATCACCTCTAAGTGTCGCCAAAGGATCAACAGCTGTAGAAACGTGCGTACGCCAGCCATGAAGTTGGCGTGAGGCACCGCACATTTCCACGGTCATTTCACTCTTGATACATCTGAACTTTGCCGTGGAAAAGGACGTATGCCACATTTTTGTGCGTACGCACCCTTTGTACATGAGGCCCCTGGTCCTGCTACCTCTCACTGTGGGATTTTTGTTGTCTTGTTTGCTTGTTTCCATTCTAATCCCATGGATTGATTGTTTTAAAGGTGTTTATGTGGTTTTTGGGTCAGTTTTGGAGTTTTGTTAGCCCCATAGGGCCGCTTAAGGGTGGGACGTAACAAACACAATAAACAAATATTGAGGTTAGCTAAACAAATGGAATGGCATGCAAGCCAGTCACTATGACGAGCACATATTTATGTTAATTTTATTTAGAAAGGGACAGTTCACATGATCACTTACATCAAGTAAATATGCCAGAACCCTGACAGGTTGATGGGATATGTATAAGAAAATGACATTAAAGTTACAATGTGTAATTTACGTGGTTGTTTATCAGCAAATATCAACTATTGCTTTCATAAATATATATTTACTAAAGTGTAATGCAATTCACATACAAATTGAAGCTTTCTCATAGGCTTCGAATGATTTCTCTATATACAGTACAGGCCAAAAGTTTGGACTCACCTTCTCATTCAATGCGTTTTCTTTATTTTCATGACTATTTACATTGTAGATTCTCACTGAAGGCATCAAAACTATGAATGAACACATGTGGAGTTATGTACTTAACAAAAAAAGGTGAAATAACTGAAAACATGTTTTATATTCTAGTTTCTTCAAAATAGCCACCCTTTGCTCTGATTACTGCTTTGCACACTCTTGGCATTCTCTCCATGAGCTTCAAGAGGTAGTCACCTGAAATGGTTTCCACTTCACAGGTGTGCCTTATCAGGGTTAATTAGTGGAATTTCTTGCTTTATCAATGGGGTTGGGACCATCAGTTGTGTTGTGCAGAAGTCAGGTTAATACACAGCCGACAGCCCTATTGGACAACTGTTAAAATTCATATTATGGCAAGAACCAATCAGCTAACTAAAGAAAAACGAGTGGCCATCATTACTTTAAGAAATGAAGGTCAGTCAGTCCGGAAAATTGCAAAAACTTTAAATGTGTCCCCAAGTGGAGTCGCAAAAACCATCAAGCGCTACAACGAAACTGGCACACGTGAGGACCGAGCCAGGAAAGGAAGACCAAGAGTCACCTCTGCTTCTGAGGATAAGTTCATCCGAGTCACCAGCCTCAGAAATCGCAAGTTAACAGCAGCTCAGATCAGAGAGCAGATGAATGCCACACAGAGTTCTAGCAGCAGACCCATCTCTAGAACAACTGTTAAGAGGAGACTGCGCGAATCAGGCCTTCATGGTCAAATAGCTACTAGGAAACCACTGCTAAGGAGAGGCAACAAGCAGAAGAGATGTTTGGGCCAAGAAACACAAGGAATGGACATTAGACCAGTGGAAATCTGTGCTTTGGTCTGATGAGTCCAAATTTGAGATCTTTGGTTCCATCCGCCGTGTCTTTGTGAGACGCAGAAAAGGTGAACGGATGGATTCCACATGCCTGGTTCCCACTGTGAAGCATGGAGGAGGAGGTGTGATGGTGTGGGGGTGTTTTGCTGGTGACACTGTTGGGGATTTATTCAAAATTGAAGGCACACTGAACCAGCATGGCTACCACAGCATCCTGCAGCGACATGCCTTCCCATCCGGTTTGCGTTTAGTTGGACGATCCTTTATTTTTCAACAGGACAATGACCCCAAACACACCTCCAGGCTGTGTAAGGGCTATTTGACCAAGAAGGAGAGTGATGGAGTGCTGCGGCAGATGACCTGGCCTCCACAGTCACCGGACCTGAACCCAATCGAGATGGTTTGGGGTGAGCTGGACCGCAGAGTGAAGGCAAAGGGGCCAACAAGTGCTAAACACCTCTGGGAACTCCTTCAAGACTGTTGGAAAACCATTTCAGGTGACTACCTCTTGAAGCTCATGGAGAGAATGCCAAGAGTGTGCAAAGCAGTAATCAGAGCAAAGGGTGGCTATTTTGAAGAAACTAGAATATAAAACATGTTTTCAGTTATTTCACCTTTTTTTGTTAAGTACATAACTCCACATGTGTTCATTCATAGTTTTGATGCCTTCAGTGAGAATCTACAATGTAAATAGTCATGAAAATAAAGAAAACACATTGAATGAGAAGGTGTGTCCAAACTTTTGGCCTGTACTGTATATATACACAGGCAGGGCGCGATATGCTGGAGGCTGCCTTCTTGCGTCGCCATATTTGAATACAGTGGCCGAAAGGGATATATGCGCTTCGCCTTTCATGTTTACCTAGAACTTGCCATCACTGGAGACAGAGAAGGTGAAGCTTAATCTGGGGCGCTTCTGCGTGAACCTGCTTTGTACTTTTATGATTCTGTCGCACAGAATCACACACATATGTTTTGCCCCGTAAGAGGGAAACCACACCACCAAATAAAAGAAAAGATCAGATAAGCGAGGACGGGACAAAACGTGAGTGAATATCGGCATTGCTTATTCCAGGTGGAAAAAACTCCTGTGGAAGAACACTCTGGAGACGCATATATTATAATCGTACAAACCTATATTTGGCACACTGTGCCGTGACTATCACATAAAACGTGTTATTTTAGCATTACTGTGCTAATGTTTGCTCGTGTTACCAAAACAATTAGAGATAAAACACTCCTAACATAACGTTATATCTCACAGATAACCTGTATCTCACTGGTAACCTATAACATATTGTAGCGTCTGCCAGGATGTGTGGAAAGGATGACGCAGTTATTCGGCAAACCACCATTTATTATTGAACAGTACAGGTTACTGTGGGCCGTAACCACGCCAAAACAACCAACAAACAAGAACTTAGCTGTAACTCCAACTGTGCACTCCTGCTCTCTCCTCCAGCTCGCTTCTACACACACCAGCACGCGCACCCACACAGCCCTCATCCCCGTCACACTCGCACCCCGCGCCCCTGCCTATACTCATTCAATCCCAAACATACCATTAACTGACAGAACACTGGCATTATAACAGAACATTTCCTGCAGGGTCGCTACAATATCGTAACATGGTTTAGATTCCTAAATAAATATTCACCTCATCGCCATATAGGCCTACTCCTGAAAAACTTGAAAAACTCGTGGATGATGCCATCTCTGTCTGCGCAAGGCTTTCTGTCCTACGAGGCCACCGTCACTTACCCGACGGGAGGGGTGAGTGAGTGAGCCCTGCAATCAAGAATTTGACCGCTGATGTCACTGTTACTCACCATTTTTACACACTGAGGCTTTAAAATAACATACAAAAGCACAGATAAAAGATGGATTGATGGCATGTCCATAGAAGGGCACATGAGCACAGAGGGGTATTCCAGATAGGAGGTTCAACAAACTCCGAGTCTAATCCTGATCTCTGAGTTGACTTAACCTGAGCTGGGAAACTCTGAGTATCCGGTTCCAGAACAGCTGATATGAATTAGTTCAATCAACTCTGAGTAGGTACACCTTGAGTTAAGCGCGTGCACAACCACAATAAAAAGCCATCATCAGTGGAGCCCCCATACCTCGATTCACCACAGCAACCGGAGACAAAAAGTGATCAACTTATTTTACACCTGTGGAACTGGAGGTGCTCATGAATGCCTACAGCGAATATGAGCATATATTTCGTAAAAAAATTAACACTTGTGAAATTCAGCAAGCAGACTCATCTTTGATGGGATGTTGGTGGCTTAGTGGGTAGAGCAGGTGTCCCATATTGGTTTTGCCGCAGCGGCCCGGGTTCGACTGCAGCCTGTGGCACCTTGCTGCATGTCACTCCCTTTGTCTCTCTCCCCCTTTCACGCTTAACTGTCCTGTCAATTTAAGGCAAAATGCCCCCCAAAAGCCCAAAAAGAATCCTTGCTAATTTCAGCAGCTATAAGCACATATAGATGGTTGATGACTTATTTGAAATTTGAATCCTTTAAAAACTATCATACCCAAGGCCACCAATATCATATAAAAAGCTACCATTCACAAAAAAAAGTAGCGCGATGCACATTTGCTCTGATGAGAGCGCATGTCTGCAGTGTGTCAGATTTGATATGTGTGGCCGGTAAATGATTGAGGCTAATGAAAAAACGGTACCATTCAAACAGATACTCACTGGGGAAAGACAGCACATCTCAACAGGGTCTGAAGATCCTCTCCCGGCGTAAGGCATTGAGAATTAATTCCGCCTCGATATCGATGCCAGAATTAATTCATACAAACGGACAACCCATGTCTGTCTGCCAGCTTGCTTCAGGCTCGGCAGTAGGGAGGAGACAAGGTGAACTCAGGGCTTCTTAAAGAAAACCTGCCAGCGAGCAGGTTAGGTTCACAGAGTCAGTTGCCATGGTGATTGACTCTGAGTTTGACTTACCTCTCTTTCTGGAACTGAAAACCCAGAGTTTCCCTCATATAAGGGTTAACATACTCAGAGTTTTCACTAAACCCGCTTTCTGGAATACCCCACAGAGCAAGCATAGAACCATAGACAAAGCACATAACAAGGCACATAGGCAAAAACAGCAAGATATAACCACTGTTAATAAAAACAATGACCTAACCACTTAACCTAAAACATTAAGAACGTATTATACACAAGTACAGCATAAAACACAGCATAGACCAAAGCACATAGTCACAAACTAATACACAAAGGCACAAAGCAAAGCACATAAGCAAGGACAACAGCGCACCAGCACAATTAGCAAGACAGTGACATCACCAAAAAAACAAAAGCACATTAAGGAAAATGTACTATACCAAAGCACATAAGCCTTAACATACAGTAATGGAATGAGGCATTAACCACTAATTCAGATCATGACAACATGTTTGATTGTCCAGTAACCACAGTTTTATAGATCTGGAGAATGACTTAAGAGATGTGATGTTCCTGAGTCCTGTGGGTACAGTGTTCCAGGTGTGCTGCTCGACTGGAGATGGCTGACTGTCTAAAGCTGCTCTGTCTCTGTGGTATTTTACAATCCCCCCTGGTGGTAGATCTGGCAGAGGAGTTTAGATTTTGTTTAATGAATTCATTGAGTGGAGGGGGTACCAGGCTATGAAGGATTTTACATACAAGTAAAATACCTGCAAATTTTATCACATTTCCCCAATTTAAAAGATCATATTCATTAAAATTTTACAATGATGATATGAATTTGACTTTTTATCCAATGTTTTTAATTCCTGTTTGTACAGTCTTTCTGCTGGTTTTAGTGTAGTTTTGCCTGTTTGAGTCCAGCTGGTTAGACAGTAATTCAGTTGTGGAAAAATCATTGCACTGAAGTACAATTTTGAGGCCTCTGTCATTAGGTTGCTCCAGTCCTGATGTGTCTAAAATTTGCCAAATTGAACTTGAGTCTGTTCACAACTTTTTGGACTTGCATTTTGGATGTGAGCTGTGAAGCTTGCGCTCTGTCTCTATGGCTCATTTATCCTATGTTAATTAGCTCTCTTGATAACCTCTTTGAGTACCATATGTTATCTCTAAGTTAGTGAAGAGTTGTTTATTAGGTATGTTTAAAGGAGTAAGTATTTAAAGGCTGCATATATATTTTTAAGAATTGAGTGTAAAGCCATTTTTCCTTTTGTTACATACACACTTGTTGTAAACCTCTTGCATTGAAAATTAAAGCATCCATTTTGCTTCACCAATAGCATTAACAAAAATGTTTGCTTTTGCTATTGGGAGCTCCTTAACAACCTTATTTCTTAGTAAATAACCATCTCTCATGCTCCACCTTATTCTTAAGGGGCATCTTGAGAGCATGGTCCTTTTGCTTCATGAGTGACCTTGTTTGTTTACCATGGCAAATAGTGTGTTTGATGTGGTTTGCATTTCACTCTCTTCATAAAACTATTTGTTTGGAACACAAGGTGTTCATTCCAATTCATTTCTTTAATTTCCTTTTCAAGGTTGGTTAACTGATTTTTAGGAATTTTATACTCTTCTATCTTCTTGTTGGCTGACAGATTAAATCTCCTTTTCAGGTTGTCAGGTTTCTTATAATCAGAATCATATTGCGGTCAGACAGTCCTGTAACCAGGTTGTAAGATTTTTTTTTTCTTCCTTTTAAATTTGCTTGTAACACACCTTATCTTTCCTTTTATTTTTAATCACTCCAGTTTATATTAAAATCTCCTCATAAAATAATCTTGTTTGTATCACACTCTTTGATAAGAGAATTGAGCTTATCATAGAACACATTTTTAGCAGAAGGTGGTCTATAAATTCCAGTTACAGTGATTGACATTTGGGCAGAGAGAGTTAGTTTGAGGCCAACACATTCCAAGTAATTATTACTCGACCACTGAATTTGCTTACAGTTTATACTGTCCTTGACATAAATTAACACACAACCTGCCCTGAACTTCAGCTCTGTCTCGTCTGAAGATATTATAGCCATGCACTTTCAATACATCAGCAGGGGAGTTTTCGTGTAGCCAAGTCTCTGTTAGACATATGAGGTCCAGATTTGATTCATATAGAAGGTGATGCAGTTGATCGCTTTTAGGAATAGCACTCATAATATTTAAATGTCCGCCTAATAAACTGCATGGTTTAATCCAACAGTCCCAAAGAATACAATCCTAGCTCACAGTTCCAGGCCCGCTGTTTAGCCCCGCTGTTTCACAATTGCAGGATTTATCTTGCGTTTTAATTTGTTTGACAGTGCAGAGTCTATCCTTTGCACGCAGTTTGCCGTGCCACAACGCTTGGCAAGATTACTGCTGGTGTAGTTAATATTTGCGGTGAATCATCAGACAAGCCACCCATATTTGCGACTTCAGAAGTAAGTGGTCATGTCTAGCTCTGCCTTTCCTGGAAGTGTGTAAAAAATGAAGTGGTGCAGGCTTGATGTCGGGGACATATATATATATATATATATATATATATATATATATATATATATATAGTTTATTTGCTTATGTTGTTATGTAGAGACTTGCACTTTATTGTTTGTCATTGTAATGCCGTTGCGGCGCCGATGCCAATTTCTGTTAGCGCGTCTATGAAGATTTCCATTATATGTTAGCATTATGCTAGTGGACCATGCGCAAATTGTTTTTCCACATTTGTGGCATTCATGCCAGCTATATTTTGAGTCAGAATACACTGACGAAGAGCTTCGTAAAATTGAAGAACAGAGGAGAGAGAGAGAGAGGCACAACAGGTAACGTTAGAGGACGACAGAGGAGAAATGGCTGCTGGAAGGCTTTAGCTCTGGAGATTGGTGGTGTAACGTTACCTGTGAATGCTGTGCCCCAATGCCCACAGAAGAGGAACACCTCTGTTGCAAGGAATGGGACCGGTTGCAGTCTTAGCTAAATGGTAAACAACAAACACGGCAGCACACCGGTAAGGTAAGACAACACGTTTACATGTCGTTTTCTATATGTTCTCTGACATTTATCCTAACGATATGAGGCGGTCTTTGTGGAAAAAAAGCTTGTTTAGTGGACTAACTTTGCACTTGAAGTATGCCCGTTCAATTACTTTTTAAGGTCTGACGCTACGGCTGTATCTAGGCTAACGGCTAACATGCTAACTATTATCTGTATGTCACTAGTCACTTGAACCAAATTCAGAATGACAGGAGACGGGTTGAAATAAACCGAAATTTCCCTTTAACTTCTGTCTTCTTTTCATAAAGTAAAGGAGCTCCAGCTCATGTTCACTTGATGACGATTAGCAGTCTGCTTCTCCTCCAAGTCTGTGGCGCTGCATGTAGAAGCTTCTGTGTTGATGTGACCGCTGCACAGTGGCGCTGCCACATGTGATGTCGGAATAATAGGAAGAATGAGCTTCTGACCGTAAAGCAATATTTCAGTGGAAACGGTTGACGACGTGTTTTTTTAAACATTTTGAGTGATAAAATACAACACGTCTTTTTTGTAATGTCCATGTTGTCTCCACATTACAACTTAAATGCTCATGAACACACAATGAAGTAAGAACGACTTGCCTACATGGGAAATCGGACCATCCGAGGAGCACATGAATGATACTTGGTGGTTTACGTATGACGAAAACACGTTGGGGCAAGCCTTCCTGGAACCCATACAGATTGCACTGGAGTGCCTGCATTTAGAAAAAAAAGCATTTTACATGGAAGTCTACGAGAGTGAATGGGGGCGATTTCCAGCCAGGCTGATATCGCCCCAAAGGGCCGGAACGCAACTTCACACTGCATCTGATTGGATATTCAGAGGCAGGATGAGCTGTTTCAAGTGAAAATTATCAGAATAATTAATATATTGTGTGTATATGACAATAATGATGATGATAATCATACATTTATTATCATCTTTCTTTTCTTTTGTGGCTCGAGGAGGGGCGGCGCCCTATCGCCCTCCATTGGCCAAACGCCCCTGCGTGTAACCAATCAGCGTAACCAATCAGTGGGGGCTGTAGGCGGGACATTGTTACACAGCCAAGAGTGGGGACTTCAGGCATAGAGACGGGTGTATCAGAGCCAGAGGAGCACGTTTTAAAATAAACGTATTTTATCGGTTATCGGTGAAAAAAATGGCCTAAAATAAATAGAAAAATATTGATTCTGGGGAGAGAATCGATTTTTAGAATTGTCTGAGAAAAATTGCGATTAATATAAAAATCGATTTTTTTCCCCACCCCTACAGATCAATGTGAGTAATGAATTCATACCCCAGTGCAATATTATCCAGGCCAGGATAATGATGCACACTTCGGGTGCCACTGGATGGTGCGATTTGGGCCCACGTCCCCTGCGGTTGGCCCAGGATTAAGCTGCACATCCCTTGCAAGCAGGAGTGTGAACAACAGGTATCCAGAAAGTTTCCACAGCAGTTTAGGTGACTTGCGTTTGATGGCATTGTCTTTAGAAGTAGTACTTACGATGGTTGATTTTCCATTATTGAGAGCATTGCAATACAAAGCAAATTGTCCGACTGACAAACATGTACCGGTATATTCACAACATGACTGAGTATGTTAACCAAACAGGGCCTTACTGAGATGGCAACAAGGGCAACAATATAGGCTTAGATGACAATTCGTGCAGCAATCTTAAAAAGAAGCAAGTTGCTTTGGCTCTTAAATACGCCATCGCCTGCAACATGATGTTGCGGCTGCAGAGGGAAATATTGAGAGCTGGATGGCAGCGAGGCAGTCACACCGTCAGCTGCCATCATCACCGCCATTCGATTTAAACACTGGAGCTAGAAGACCCACCTGCCGGTTCCCAATGCCAGAGGTGACTGGTCATTCACTGTAGTGTCACCAGAAAGAACCGCAGACAAATTATGTTATTCATTCTTAAAGATTTGCCCCTTTGCTAAAATGTTTTATGTATGGATATAGCTTCTTATCAAATTGCATAGAATTTGTATTATGGTTTTAGTTCATATTTGTCTCTCTGCCTCTGCCATGCTGTTTCAGACTGCATTTTCCAATCGTTAGGCCTAAAATAGCATGAATGGGGCTAGCCCGTCTCTATCACTGCAGGGTGTACTGTACGTGTCCAAGTGTGCATGCTCAGGGTGATGTATTATTCACAGTAGACCACAGAATTTTGATGACAAGTGGGGCTCAAAGCCCCTAGCCCCAAGAATAGAATTTAAGGCAAGTGTACAATGTCATTTTCATATTTCAAAGTTGATTGGCTGGCGCCAACATTTGAGTCAAAGCTTTTCAGAGCTAACTGCAGCTAAACGACCAAGCTATAGCTAACGTTACGTGAACACCAAACTTTCATTCTGAGAAAATGAACAAAGTGGATTATCTACTTGAGCACAGGTTTGAAAACCTGACTTTGTAAAAGAAACTTGAAATTAAATGTCTGGGTCCACACCAGCCACGGGATATCGTCATAACTCAGACTGGCGCTGGCAAAGGTAACCGTGGGTTTAACGTTGAGTGGTTCTCGAAGAAGAAGTCGCTCACGGCTAGCATAGCTAGCTTCATACTGGGAAGACGGCCCTCTCGCTGTTAAAATCCATCCATGAGAACAACCTGGTCGAGGCTTTTACTGAGACCATAAGTCTGTTCAAGATCATCATAACAACGGCCATGACAACATCTGAATCAGAGAGGAACTTTTCGACCTTAAAGCGGATAAAAACATTCACTTGCAACACCATGGGACGACAGTAACTAGGCCATGCTGTCCATTGAAAGCCAGCTGATTCAGGAGCTACAAGACCTTGTTCCAGAAGTACAAAAGTAATTGACAAGTTTGCCCAGAGGAAGAACTGACGCGCTGCTTTTCTCTTCAAGTGAGCCCACTTTGGTGAGTGAAAACATATTTTATCATACTGCTGCTATGGTCCTGGTTGGTGCTTACTGCTTTGGTAATATTGTTGTGTCGGATCACTTGGTGATGGTGTCATGCTTAAACACAAGGGTGTTGTCATAATGTGGTTGTCAGAAATCCATAAAAAGTTGTCTGTGTGTGCTTTGGTGTGGCCTTAAGTGGTGTTGTTGTTTGCATTCTGTGAAGGAGTCTGGTTGTGTTGGCTAAATATTGCATTCTTAATAAATTTAGGCTTGTTTTGTTGTGACAGTGGTAATGTAGGCTAACTTGTGTCTTGGCTCTCTCTCACTCACTTACTCACTCACTCTCTGTCTCTCTCTCTGTCTCTCTCTCGCTCTCTCTCTCACTCTCTCTCTTTCTCTCTGCTGTATACAAGGTAATGTTTCCTAGCTGCCATTACCTGCCTATAGCAGTGAAGTTAATCTATCTCAAAGTGCAAAAAATCACCAGAATGCAATAAATTAAGTGGGGGTTTTTTTGCACTAAAAACATACGCTTTCTGTCCCCCTCCCCCAATGCCTACCACAAGGCCAGAAAAAAAATCATTGCCCCACCAACATTTTACAAAAACGCCACTGCCCAATGTGCCAGTCAGCTACAACAGCACCAAAGAGAGAGTTATGCACAAGAACGGGACTGTGTGCTGGTGTCGCTTGGCAGACACACAATACATTCAGAAGCTAACATCACCCAGATGTGCAGATCACTGGGACAAGGAAAAAATAAACCAGGGGCCATCATCACTTCTTTATTCGTCAATTTTACGCGCAGCACAAAAACGAAATGACATGTCGCATAACCCAAGCAAAAAGAAATTAAACATTTAAAAACAATTTGTGCAACATATAAGAAAGAACATATAGTGCAATAGTAAGATGAAAAGGGTCGACATATCACAGTCAAGAACTCCACATCCTGAGAGCAGAACTGGGAGATCCTCCTCACATCACAGCACCATGACTTGTTTGTGTATACACCACGGAGCTTACCAGATGATGCAGCCTCCCCGTCTGCTGTTAGCCCAGTTAGCTCAACACTGGAGTCTGATATGTTACCATTCATCCATGTCTCGGTGAACACAAGGACGCAGCAGTCCCTCACTCCTCGGTTAGTGGATCTCCACAGTCCGATGTAATCCATTTTCACGTCCAGCGAGCGGATGTTCGCCAGAAGTACACTGGGAACAGCTGGTTTGATGGGCCTAGAGCTAACCCCTCCACGCTTTCCCCGCTTTCACATCCTGTCACAGTGCTGCCGGCGTCTAACCGTTGAGACAGCTCCAGGGGAAACCACGGTCATCTCAGGGCTCGCTCAACGTAGCAGGCCAAGCTTACTACACATCCTGAGCTCTCTCGGTTGTAGCATTAGATCACTGCAGTGGTTTCGAATGTCTGTTAGAAACTCGCGACTGTATTGCATTGAAGAATTTACTTCTTGTTGCACCGTGTTTACTTCACCGGTGTACGCAGAGGCAGCCGCAAGCATTGGTCACGCCAACATGTTGATTCAAACATAGAGGCAAACTAAAAATACCTGTCCAGCAGAAACTCTGCGACCATCTCATCCCTTGTTAGCTCAGGATGAAGCTGCATCAGTCTTCGCCATCGCTCGAAAGCAGAGCCGATGTTGACCTGAGTTTTGGCTCTTGCAGCATCAAGTTCTCTCTTAGTGTTAGCTTTTTCTGCTATATTCTTTATTTTGCCAACTGATTTCCTTGTTGGAACAGCTGGAGGTGGAAGCAGTCAAGGATCCTACCAAGTTTCACCGACGACTAAGTCCTTCTTTCAGAGAAATTCAAAGGATGCATGTGTGGATCCTCTGTGGGTATAAAATCCCTACAATGCTTTGTGATCTACTTGCAACACATCGGCACAGCCGGTGGAGCAATATGCGTTCAAATGCAAGTAATTTCAGTTTCTACTGTTAAATTATCATTACCAATAACGTTGTCCATCACAGCCAACAAAAACTGTGTTAATGCCAGCATGAATTGCGTCAAATAATTCGCCAGAGACCTTTCGAAGTCATGATAACTGAGGCTGTCATTACATAGGATAAGGGATGGTTCTAAAGAAGTAACGTGTGTGTGTGTGTGTGTGTGTGTGTGTGTGTGTGTGTGTGTGTGTGTGTGTCAACTCACCAGCCACCATCATCATCAAACATAACATTAATGTTTCAAATAAAAATGTCTAGCGGCATTTTCACTTGCTTACCGTAGTTGATGTGTTGCTGCAGTGTAACTGTAGGGTGGTTGTTAAAGCTGCACCTCGTCAACACTAATTGCACCAGCTATACATTAGCTGAAGTTAAGGGGAATTTGCATGGACATGAAATTAGTAAATAACAGCTCACACAGTAGGATGTCATTTTGACCACAAGAGCTCATTATCACACTGAAGGACCAACTAGTAATGCACAAATTTCATGTCACACATCAGGTATTGCATTACAGTACAAATGTATTACAGGTGTGTCTTTTCTGTGACGGACCAAGGAACAAACGCCTCCGCACACAACACCAGCACCTCTTCACTAGGGGTTGGGACACAGCAGCTAATGGATATCGGTGAGATGCTAATTTAATGAGATTGTCAAGGTAGTGTACAGTCCAATTAGTAGTTACCTTAACATCTGTGTAATCTGCTTTTCCTGTCCTGTTATGTTTATAGGATCATCCTGGAGAAAATGGGCATCACAGGGCAGGTGACCCATGCCCAGGCTAAAAAAATATTGGACAACCTAAAAACAAAATACAAGGTTGGAGACTTTGTATGGAAAGGATTGTGTAAGTGTTATTGAGTAAGTCTTGAATGTAAACCTGTAAGAACTGGGCCCGCTGACAGTAAGCCCAGATGTCGTGTTGTACTATAGTTGTGACATAGAAATCCTGGTTTGCCATCACAACAACCTATGTTTGGTCTCCACTGTTTCGGAATGTAAGTGTCCAGCCACTGGACAGGGGACAAATGACGGGAGGCCCAGCAGCAGCGTGGCCCTGGTTTGACCTCATGGATGAGGCATTAGGGCAGTTGGCAACGGTCTCGACCCCCTGCCTCATTGCCTTACTCCAAGAGGACAAACCAGGGCAAAGGGAAATAAACAGGCTTTCCAACGGTATAAGATTTATTGCCAAGAAGCACAAAGAAATAATCTACCAAACATGAATTTCCTTACTTTTTGTGCTTAGTTTATATGTCTGGTTTCCATCTTTTCATCTCAGGCAATGCCATGCAGTGAACAAAAAATTATCTTTCCACCATTTAATTTATCTGACAGTTCATCCTGGTAATCCAAAAGAAATAGCTGATGTCATCAGCATGACTACATCTGTTAAGAAACATACAACAATTGTGCAGTGGCCTCTAATGCCTGCTTTCCTGTTTGTACAACACCCACAAAAGTAAACCAAAACACAAAAACCTGACCTTGTGGCAATCATTATGATGTTTTAGCAGACCTCAGTACCTTGATAAATAAGGTGGACTGTGTCTTCAAACTAGACCTCCATGACCATAATCACCTCCTGCTTCAGTTTCAGGGCCGGGCCTGTGGAACAAGTGAAGATGTAATATTGAGTTATACAGTTCAGCATGATGGCAGATTTCTATAGCTAAATACTTGTGTTTACTTCTAAAGCTAAACAGATTGTACCATTAGATTGTGAGGGACACACTTCTGTGAGTGGCTAATTGAGATATTTCTGTTTCATACAATTTGTATAGTGAGTGAATCCCAGATGTCAGAGCAGTTCCCACTGCAATTATGATGTAAGCTAATACATTTGACTCTTGAGGATGTTGTGGATTATAGTACTACAGTAGCAACATGAGTAAACCATGGATGAAGAGAGTCATTACATCATTGGTTTCCATCCTAGTCACAGGACGATTAGCCTACTGGTTTTGTTAAGGATTCATGTCAGCTGTTTACTTAGATGTTAATTTCATTTCTCTGAACCGAGATGGACACCTACTTTTAACATACCCTTACGAATTTTATTTTATGGTTTTAATGAGTCATTATGAGTAGAATACTGCAACTGGAAGTGAGCTTTGTTTGTGTAATTGCAAGTTGGGCCATCTTGGATTAGGCCAGCACATGGTCATCAACCACACTGTCATTCACAGTATTCACCTGGGCAAAGTAATCGTAGTCGAGAGGTGCCTCCTGAAGTGATGACACCTCATTCTCCAAGGCCGTCCACCATGCAGTTCCACTGCGGCTCTCCCCTCCATCATGCTCAGCAGGTGGCTGGTCATCCTCCACTACAGCCTCCTCCAGGTCATCCTTAACCCTGACACATATGTTATGTAACATGACACATGCAGTCACCACCTGTACACAAGACAGGGCAAAACGTCACATCTTTGTAGATATATGGCAACTCAGAACAACAAATTATGTGATACCAAATGCTGTTATGTGACTGTATTATTTGCTGGGCATAACAGGGTTTTTGTGGATTAGGACATTTTAATGTCAATTAACAAATTCATGACAGAAAAAGGTGCACCTGAAGCGGGTTTTCATCATTCCGAAGGCACGCTTAATGATTGAGCAACGTCTGGAGTGATGATTACTAATCCGTTGTTCTGCCATTTCTCTCACTGGCCTCTTACATGGTGTGATAAGGGCCAGCGGTTCCTGTAGACATGGGTAACCACCATCTGCTAGGATGAAATACCCAGGTGGAGGGTAGTGCCCCTAGTGTAGATGGGGCTGTTTTCCAGGATGCGTGCATAACCCACAAAACTGTCAATGAAAGGACCCTGGTACTCACAGACTGCCTGGAGCACTACTGACAGAAAGAGCTTTCTATTTTGGTAGTCCTGACCATCAGGGCCCCCAGGACATTTAATACGGATGTGGCAGCCATCCATTGCCCCTGCTGCCTTGGCAAAGGCACGGTGCCAAGCCAACGTCGCGAATCCGTCCCTGACTGCCTGGACCTCTTCCTCTGTGCAGGGTAGGTAAACAATAGGGGCAGGACAGCCACTAATTCATCTGCCATCCTGTGGATGATCCTGTGAACTGTTAGGAGTGGCATGTCGAGGACCATGGAGACCACCTTGTAGGCAGATCCAGTGGCCAGCCAGAACAGGAACACCAGCGTTTCCAGGGTTGGGCCCCATCCATGCTGCCTCACTGTCTTCAAGGCCACCAGGAGCTGCTGTGTGGCTTCCCTGCCCAGCCAAAATTCAGGATGGGTGTCCTCACCCCCTAAGTACCGCTTGAGCACAGGTACAGTGGGATTGATCGCACAGTAATGACGGGCTGGCACAACATATGGAACAGAGGAAGGTTTAGGTTTGACTTTCATCTATTACTTTGTTTAATTTGTGTGTGTTTACATATAAGATATATTACTTCTTAACATTTTACAGGTGCCACCTCAAGCCTGTTATCATTTCAGGGAACCATCTTATACCTACCTTTCCACGTAGTCACCAACAGTGCAATCTCCTTCTCCTCTGTGCTGACTGAGGTCGATATCTCCACACATTTTCATCCTCCATTTCAACAAAGCTGTTATAGAGGGCAACTACCACTGCAGCATCCATCAACTTCCACATATGTTTGGATGTGTGAGAAATTGTCTGTTGGGGTAGGGGCCTCCCCAGTGACGCACAGCTGCGCACTCTTTAGCCTGTTCCAATGTGTGTTCACTGAATGCTAGAGAGGACTCTTGCCTTGCCCCTCCAGGATCCTTCCTTGGGAGTACCCGTCTTCCCAAGGGAGGATCCTTGACTTTGAGAAACACCCACAGTCCATCTGTCTTACTTGGGTGGAAAATCAAAATCAAGCAGTCACTTAGTGCTCCCTCTACAGGCCTGGAGAGCATCCGTTGTGTTGAGTGGACTTGCAGTGTTTTTCTGTTGCATTTGTTTGAAGGGTTTGCATGTTATTGACTTTGCATTGTTTATGTATTTGCAGCATATTTACTGTTAATGTATTGTTTTGGCATTCTGCAGCATATCTTTTCAATTGCAGCATGTTGTCATTTTGTTTTGGATTTTCGAATGTGTTTTTGCAGTGGCATCGTTTCTGAAGCTGCAGCACATTTCTGCTAATGGAAATTTGGGCAGTTGTAGTGCATTTTCCCGTGTCAGCCACCGTAGTAAAGCCTCCAAGAGTGCTCGCCATCAAAGTGTCCCCTGCCAGGACGACCCTGGCTCCTCAGCAGATCTCTGCTCTAGACAGTGTCCATTCCCCGTAATCTCTCACACCAAGCCTGGATGTCAGCTACCAGTTCTCTCCCCCTGCCACCCCCCTTGGCAGCACAGAAGGCTCTCCTATGCCTTTTTGGCTTTCTCTCTCCTCCTCCTCTTCTGTCTGTTCTTCACAGCCTGTTTATTCAAGCAGCTCCTTGGCAAAACATTCACAGCTTCACAGCTCCTTTCTCCCAGCCATCTCTGTTGGACAAGCAGCCCATCCCTGCTGCCCACCTCTGCATGAGACAAGTTTCTGATGCACACAGACTCAACACCCCACCAGCACCTAACCTCCCACTGCTTCCTATTGCCCTCTTCAGCATCACTTCTCTGCAAAGTTAACCCTCTGTTGCTTTGTTTGGTATTTGGGTTTCTATTCACTAGCAAACATTATTTACATCCAAATATAGAGCCACATGTGGGTCGCTTCATCAGTGTAGAAAAACAAAAAAAAAACAATGTCTCGCTTTCATCTTGAAACCCAAGCAGGACCACACAGTGTTGTCAAAGAAAATATTCACGGTTCGCAGGACATGTAGCTCTCCTGACCCGTTACATCTGTTGAACAGGAGCAGGCTGTTTCAGCTTGCAGAATAGCAAATGGCTCAGTGGACAAATTTTACTGCAGTATGCAAAATAAATCTGAATGGAAAACACTGAATAATAAAGCAACTAAGAAACTGCTGGATACACTGGCACAATCGCTTTTCATGTACAGTAAGGTGTTGTGAATGTAAATCAGGTTTATTCAAACCAAGGGTACGTTACATTTGTAAGTTATTATGTAGCGGATACATTAGAAGTTTACATTTCAATAAGGCTGTGGTTGACGTGTGGTTAGGTTTGGGCACAAAACACACTTGGTTATTGCAACCTCATGAAAATGCACATCCAATGGTTCATGTGATGGTTGATGTGATGTATTGGCACCCCATGGATGATGTTATGTTACTTAATGTAAAGTTACAAAGGTTGGGTTGAGGCAAGTAAATTTATGTAAATTAGGTTAAGGTATAAAAAAAATGGAGACCGCATACCTTAAAATAACTAAAAGTTCACTTCATTTCACACGTTCCCAGACACTGGTCTCCTGGTAGAAAGTCCATCTGCCACCCCAACCTGCCTCTTTATACTCTTTATACTTCTTACTTCTTTACTCTTGTCAGTGCATTGGTCACGTTACCTCAGTCTTCTTTGTTACATGGTTTATACACAAATTTCTGGCTCATGATTATGTATGCTATATAGAAATTATATGGCCCACCGCCTGGTTATGGTAAGGAAAAGATCGTGTTTTGGCTTAAAGCAAGTGTTCTCTGTGGCACTATTCCAGCAGAAAACGTGACAATGCCTCGATTATACACAATAGCTCTTCATGGCAGAATCTCCAGTAGAGAAACGGTGACAGGTGAAAACTAAATTCATAAAGTGTGATATTTTTTGACTACAAACAATAATGCAACTAACTGAGTGGCCCATCCTCTGGGGTGTCTTCTTACCAGCAGATAAAACAAAAACAGCTCCTAGCATTGAATGAACACAAATTCAATCAAACAACCTTTAATATAACCTTTCACATAACAAAAACATATAAAAAACAGTTTCAAACACCCTTTTATTATAAATATAATAATTCCCTGTCCAATATCTATCATATATTGCTGTGAAAACATAAAAACAAAATAAATTAAAAAAAAAACCTATTAAACAGCTGTGTGTATTTGTTTCAAGTTTACAAGATTACCTTGAACACATCATAAGATCTTTATAATTTACCTTTGCCCAATAGTAATTTTTACTAAATAGAGCTTAAATTTGTCATAATGTAACTCAATTCAACCTCCGTCAGCTCTTATTTTCAGCCATCAGCTGCTCAGAACTAACATTAACCAGCTCTCCTCCTGCTGATTTTAACACACATTTGTTGTTCACAATAGCCCCTTTTACACGCCATTTTTGGCGAATGTTAGGCTGTTTTGTAGGCAAGCTGCAAGCATTTAGACACAGAGCCGGATTGGTGAGTTGATCCAAGGTGCCCAATTTTTCGCCACGTAGGCGTAAACATATTGGCGGAACCTTTTTGGTTTCAGAAGAACGAGGCGGCCTTCCGCCACGGGAGGAGCTGTTGATGACTTGTGGGAGGAGCTGTTGATGACGCTGTACGTACGCCCCACTGGCGGTGGACTAACGAATGACCAGCTAGTAGCAAGAGGAAAACACAAACCTGAAAGACACTGTAAAGATGAGCAACTGGGGAGACAAGGAATTGCGCGCCCTCCTTGCCCTCACAAACGAAGAGGCCATTAACCGTCAAATGACTGGGACGGTGAAGGACGAGCCAACTTATGAGAGAATCGCCGAAAGACTGACCAGCCGCAGCTTCACTCGGAGTACGTCACTGTTTACGTTACACACTGAGCCACACGTTTTGTTACTTGCTCACGCCCCCATTGCCCCGAAAAAGGCACATTCTGTATGAACAAAGGTAGGTAGGCAGCTGCCGGTACTGCCAATGCTGAAAGAAGACTGTTAGGGCTTTCCTGCAAATTTGCACAATTCCTGTTTAAAAAGGGCTAGTGTAACATTATCAGGGAAAAAATAGGGAGCGTCCATTGAAGCGACGACAGTGAGTTTACTGTATCCTTTCCTCCCTGGGAAGATCTTTGTTCGTCCTCAACACCTTTTACTGGGACACCCGCCACTAGCCATCTCATCACACAACAGCAAGAACACAGAGCCTATTTGCCAGAAGTCACTCGATTTTTCATGTACCTGCTCATTAATTAAAGTTTCTGACTGTCTCGAGACCTGCTTTTTAGCCTGTGCAAAGATAATGTGACACAACAGAAAAACATCGGCTGCTGCCATCTTACTAAACATCTTGCAACGAGCTAGCTTAGCATAGCTGCCTCCCGGCGTGTCTCAGTGGAGTAGAATGTTCTGGTCTTGGGGTGGGAGGGGCAGGCATTATGTTTACTGTTCTGTCCTGTGGGCTGCCTTTTTGAGCGCAGTGGCACTGAGACCATTATATTGAGCACTGTTTTAGCTGTACATTTTATTTTCCAAATGTAACAGCATAGTTCAACAAATCGTTCGGTTTGTAATGCATACCTAACCGCACTGTTCAATATGAATATGTGTATTTTAACATCCCTAGTATGAAACTAACCGTAAATGTGACATATTTGTGGCTTGCATAAATGTACAATGCAAACATTTTCTTCTGGCAACTGGGCGTATATAACTGAACACTTCTTAGCACCTGCTGTGGTCAAAAATCCACATTTTGGGTTTCCACTGTAGCTGTTCCACAGTCCAGGTTAATAACTAAGGGATATAGCATTTTTGCTGCACTCAGTTTTATGCTGTTCATTCATCAGGTCGGTTAACGGTGTGCCTGTATTTGAACCAAATTCAAACCTATTTTAGAGACTGTCCTCCCAAGATAAACATCAGCATCTGTCATTTTAGTGAAATATACATATACAGTATGTCTCAATTCGAAACACTGGTACTGGTATTTCTTGCTATTTTTACGGTGATTTTTCTTACAAACTTATGTTATAAGTACTCAGTCTTCATCTCTCTTCTATGTGTTGCATCCTTTTATTATGAGTTTACCTCTTTTTCCATTATGTTGCAGCAAAGCTTGTCAGCTTGTCAGCTTCTTACATGAATCAATATATAAACAGCAACAATAAATAGCAGGCCTCTGGTTAATGCCACCCTCTCATGTCTGGTCACTGTGTTTATCTTTCTGCCTCTGGAAAGCACTTCCTGCTTCTGTGAATATGCTCTATAAATAAAACTCTTATCATTATTATGCTGTTCAAGTGCATGCTGTGGAGTTTTAGATTTCCAGGTGTATTTTTCCTGCTGCTCCAGGCAATTATTGTTTTCCCTTTGTTTCCGTATGGTATGAAAGTAAAACAGCAGACTTTTGAAGCTCATCAGACTCAGAGTAACATTATCCTTGCAGGGTAATACACTAAAGATTTTTTAAATCAACAAGCAATTATACTGCAATAGGTTTCAAGAGTGAGCTAATAGATTTTCAACATATGGAAATGTATAGGATGACAGGAAACATAATAAAAAAGGTAAAAAGTAGGTAAGCTATGGGTTAGTTGTAATTATAAGTAAATGTAATTTGCTAATGTGAAAACTACATGCATGTTAAGAACATAATCTGTGGCAGTTGAAGCTGCAGTTAGTTTTCATTGTCTTTCAGTCCACATACAATTATTCAGCCCATATGGACTTAGAAGACCCCAAAAATATTGTCGTAGGAGCCTAATTTCTTACATTTTGCACTACATTACAAACAGCAAAGAACTGTCCTCTGCCTCAAGCTTGACAAAATCTACCACCAAAAATTTTATTCAGAGCGTTTTTTAAAATCATTCATCCAGGAGGACTCATCTGAAAAGATGGACATACTACAAAGTGTAGTCCTTAAATCATCAAAATATGAACACTAAAACGTGAAATGTACAATTTCACCCAAATCACATAACAATTTCTTTTCTCTTCAGGGAGAGTAAACCTGCCTGTAGTGCACCTGAACATAACTGCACACAGAGATCTCTCACCTTTAGTTCAATTCTGCTTTACAGTCGACTCTGTAGGCTACCGCGGCTGCTTTTCATCAGGCAGTTTGTAAATGAGGTTGGTATGTAAAAAAAAAAAAATAGATAAGTTGCACAGTGAGTATTTGTTTCTCATCTGAACTAACACAGCAGCCAGTAAAGATACTGTTACCTAACTTGTATTTAATTGTTATCGACGTTGGTGAAACAACAAATTTTTTGGAGACTTGTCAAAACATGAAGGCACAGAACACATTTACCCAAAGATCATAATCCTTTTCATTTTAGTCCTGTAAAGATTACTATTATATACTATTACTATTACAACTATTTCAGTCAGGACCACTTTAGTCAAAGAAAACTTTATTTCCATTTGCTGTGTTATATTTTAAGATGTGGCTCTTTTCTGGGGCCTCCCTGCCTTTCCTAGGCCTACGCAGAAAGCCTAAGGTGGAGAGAGCACACCTTTCTGCCCTTCCACGTGCAAACGAGGAAAGCCTGAATCAGAGAGAGAACATCTCCTCTGCCCTTCTGTGTGCCTTCATGGAAAGCCTAAGGAAGGGAGAGCAGCAGGAAAGACCCCCCCCCAGCATCAATGACAAACAGAAATGACACCAATAAGTCAGACACAGCAAAAAAAAAAAGAGGAGCTGGAGTGGAGATAGGTTGCAAAGACTTGCAGAGTAAGCAGCAACAGTAGGCAGGCCAAAGCAGTTTCAGTAGGATGCCCTCACTAAGATTTGCCAATTTGTTGCATAGAAAGGAATCATGTGATCTATCAGTTGACTTCCCCTCCATCAATCAGCTGATCCATCAGTTGATTGGTTGTTTGAGATCAGCTGATGTAGCTGGGATGTGAGCCAAGCTTGACATCATTTTCTGCCTAAACTAATGCTATGCTCAGTTATTGGCAGTGTATGTTTTTGCAAACCATGGATATATTGCTTTTTTATGTTACTATGTAGCAAATATGTAAAAACTTTTTTTTTTTTTTTAACATTTCAGCAATGCTGTGGTTAACGTGGTTAGGTTCAGGACCAAAAACTACTTGATTATTGCAATGTATCCTGTTACAACAATTTGTATGATATTTTATGAAAATGCGCATACAACAGATCATGCAATATCTAATGAATTAGCACTCAACAGATGCTGTTACGTAACCCCCTAACCCTACCCCTAACCCTTACCCATATTGTAAAGATACATAGGTTAGATTTAGGCAAGTAACCTTAAGTAGGTTACATTTAGAGACAGATGAATGAAGATCACATTCCTTAAGATAACGAAAAGTTGATTCGTTCCTCAAAGAATTCATAAAATGTTTTTAAAAACGGTGTGGGAATTGGGTCTAAAAGGCAGGTTGTGGGCTTTACTTGGGAGAAAAATTGACCAAGTGTCCTCGCATCAACCCGGACAAAACTCTCCAGTGTTTCCCCAGGTAAAAGCAATGATCCAATTGTGTCGACAGTTAAAATCTGTTGAGATAAAAGACTGGATCTGATGTCACTGATTTTACTTCTGAAGTGGTCTGCAAAGTCTTCACAAAGGGCACTGGTTGTTGTCTTAGGGGATCTGTTAAAATTACTGTTTGTTAAAATATCAATTGTGGAGAAGAGGAATTTGGGATTGTTTTTATTGTCAGAGAGAGTTTTTTGAAGCGGGAAATTCTTGCCTGTTTGACTGCGTTATTGTAGGTTTTGAGATGTTGACGTAATATTTCATAGTGGACTGTAAGGTTTGATTTTCTCCACCTTCTCTCAGCACTCCTGTAGTATCTTTTCAGTTGTTTGATTTCCTGATTTCTCCATGGGGGAGTAGGTTTTGTTCTAATTGTTTTGATTAAAAGTGGAGTCACTGAGTCCAGCGTTGACCTGAGTTTGTTGTTAAAATTGTCAACAATAAAATCACAGGGTGCTGGTAAAATCTCTGCAGGAGTGCTCTGTAAAATCTGGATAAATTTGCAGCCACTTCAGAAGTTAGGTAGCGTTTCCTCACTGTTCTCACCGGGGCCTCCTGTTGGTTGAAACCGGTGATGTTAAAAAACACACAAAAGTGGTCGGACACAGCCAGATCCACAACAGAGGACACCCACGGACAGGCCATAGGTTATGACCAGGTCCAGGGTGTGCCCTCTGCTGTGGGTCGGCTGCGTGATATGTTGTTTAAAATCCAAACCGTTTAAGAGGTTTAAAAATTGTCTGGATACTGGGTCCAAGGTGTTGTCAATGTGTAGATTAAAATCACCAGTTATTAAAATCCTGTTGTAGGTGGAGTGAATGATTGATAATAATTCAGAGAAATCACTGATGAAAGAAGTGGAGTACTGGGGTGGTCTGTAAATCGTTATGCAAAGGATAGGAGGGCTGCTAAAAACAAAGGCATGATGCTCAAATGACGTGTAACTGCTAAAAGAAACTTCATTTGAGGACATTGTGGTTTTTGTTATTGATGCAGTTCTGCCTCCTCTTTTACTTCCCCTAATAGAATATAAAAAGTTAAAATTTGGTGGGGAAGCCTCGGTGAGAACAACAGGTGCGTCGGTGCCAAGCCATGTCTCTGTAAGGAGAATACTGTCTAGGTTATTTTCTAAAATTAAATCATTTATGATAAAAGATTTGATTAAAAGGGAGTGCACGTTCAGCACTGCCATTTTAATGTTTGTGCTGAACGTGCACTCTTCATGACTTTTCAAATGGATGTTAAAAACACGGTTAGGTCTAAAAACATTCCTGGGTTTCAACTTTCTAAATGTAATGATGGTTTTTGTGGTGTGAAAGTCCTGTGTTTCCGGTTGCAGAGAAGGTGCTACTGAGGGAGAAGTGTGTGTGGTGCAGTCAGTGTTGCCAACTCATTTCACAATAGGCTATGGCCCAGTTGGGACCCATCTAGTTCCCATATGTGCTGGCCAACTGGGATGCCCATCTCTCGCCCATGTATGTTCTTCTGGGATGCCCACATGGGGCCCAACACCAACCCACTTAAAAGCCCACTCTGAGCCCATGCCCAGTTAAAGCCCATGTAACCCAAGTAAATCCCATGTGGGCCCCACTTGGACATGTTGGCTGGGTATTGGTTCTGCAACGTAGGGAGTTTTTTTAAACTCTGAAATTGTATCCGCCCATCTAAACACAAAATCAGGGAGAAAGTCATCAGTCTTTAGTTAGGCAAAGCTCTAAAGACTGACTTGTGAGTCTAGTCAGGAGGTGGCTGTGGTGCAGGATCGGATGGTCAGGTCAATGTTGACTGATAAAAGCTGTGATCCCTCCTGGTTTGGGTGGAGGCCATCCTGTTGAAAAGAAGGTTGTGCACTTCCACGTGCCTGACCATGGAGGTCCCGATCACCAGCACAGAGGGGGTGCGCTGCTCCTGAGTGCGCGCCTCCGACTGCCTGGAGGTATGACGTGACAGGATGGAGCCTGAGGTTTATGGCGCCGGGCCGCAGTTCCTCCTGACCGGGATGGAGGGGAGGGGTCAGGCTGGATGAGCAGACGCCGATTCCTGGACTGGTGATAGCCACGGCCAGCTGGATGTAGACCTACAGGTTCCACAGGTGAGCTGGACGAAGCATCCACGGGAGGGAAGTCCTGCAGGCTTAGGATGTCATACCTGTTATCCAGCGGCAGCTCCGGAGGCGGAGGAGGAGGAGATGGACGAGCCCCAGAGCCCCTGGCCACCACCGACCAGGGCTCCCTCGGCTTGAGCGGAGTTGAGCTCACCAGTTCTCCCGCTCCATCCTCCGTGATGAAGCGCTGCGGCTCCGCGGGGCGAAGGCAGGAGGTGGAGAGTGCCGATGATTTGGGCTTGGCTCCCTGACGGTGCCAGCGGGACTCGGGTAGTGTTGGTGTCGGAGTTCCGGTGGTTATGGAGCCTGTCCACGGCAGGGTGGTGGTGTTCGTGGCACTCATGCTCCGGTCACCAGCGCCGGATGCCGTCAGGTGAGCAATATGTTTTGCCTGGGTCGTGTCGACGGTGGTAAAATCCAGGAGGCTCTTGTCCCTCTCCTTGAGGTCAGCCTGCAGTCCGGAGATGCTCTCCCTCAGTTTTGACAGGGCTGGGAGGCAGGACTTGCACACCTCCAACATACCTGCGGCCTGTGCTGGAGATCCGTCCCCCGGGACACAGTATCAACACACGGAGGTGAGTTCAAATTTACCCTCAGTCGTGGGGCCGAAATGTCCAAGGGGACCTTCCCCAATTTTAAGGGGGCAGTCCGCCACCCCAACCTGCCCCCTTATATGGATGTTTGCCCTTAATATGACTTTCTTTGCTCACATCAGCGCATTGGTTGTGAGATTTCAGCCCTCCCTGTTATATGGGTTATACACAAATCCCTGGCTCATGATTACATGGGTTAGTATGTACGAATAGTGGTGCATTATTTTCAGCAAGTACAAACAGTGCATGCAACGCCTGGTTATGGTTGGTAAAGTATCATGTTTTGGCTAAAAAGACCCACTTTTGGTGGCACAATACCGGCTGGAAACGTAGTGATGTTTCTGTAAAAAAACACCTGCTTTTTGTGCCACTATCGAGTCAAAAAAGTAACGATGGCTTGGTAAAAAACAACCTTTTCGTGGCACCATCCTTGCAGACGTAACATAGTGACAAATTGCTAAATAACACCCATGTTTAGTGCCAAAAATCCGCTGGAATCACAGCAATGACCCCCCAAAAAACAACCTCTTTGTCCCGATGACAAAGTCTGCTTATAAACTTTTTAGAAACATTGATATTGTGTTTATGAAACGTATGAAAGTAATGTACCTATTGTACAAAGCCAACATTTTTTTCTGGCGACTGAGCTGATTATTTGCTATTTTATGGCAATCTGAACATGCTGCATTTGAACCTTACTTATTCTCATTTGACTTTGACCACATTTCTCTTTTTGCATTTTTAGCTGTTACAGTCTGAATTCAAAACAGATTCCTTTTTTGTCACAGATCTACAGTTCACATTTCTCTTCCAGAAATTAATTAGAAATGAAAAGCCCAGAGTGTGTCAGTCAGTGAGTGTGCAGTTTCTCTGGAGTGTCACTCCTAATTGCACCCAAAATCTTTTGAATGTCCTTGAGATGGCTGACTCACATTCAAAGGACTAGACATGAATTAGAAGGAAACACATACAGTTAGAGATAGAATTGTGGAGACACTCACACACACACATCTGGGTGAGGCTGTAAAACAGAACACTGACCCTGAGCCAAATTAAAACTGGAAAGGTTTCAGACAATCATGTGGAAGTCTTTGTGAGGCTCTGGTCAAAGCACAGATTTTCTATTGAGAATATGTGGAATGACTTGAAGATAACTGCTCACAAACGCCCCCCCAGTCCAGCTCGATCAGGCTTAAAAAAATCTGAGGGAAGAATGGGAGAAAATCCCAAATCAGGATGTGCCATGTCTTTGCACACTTTTCCAAGAAGCCTTGAAGCTGAACTAGCTGCCAAAAATGCATCTATAAAGTGATGAGTCAGGGGAGTGAATTATTCTTTCAAACAAGATATTTCTGGATTTAAATTTCAATAAATTAAAAAAGTAAAAAAATAAATAAAATAAAAACAGGTTATCATTTTTATATTGCCAGAATTTTGTATACAAAAAAGAGAAAGAAATTAATCCTTTAAACATAGCTGTGACACCAGGAATGTGGAGAGAGACAGAGGGCTGAAACTTTCTGAAAGCGCTATAAATGAACACTCTGTGGGCTGTGGATTCCCACCACTCCCCAGGGACAGAGCAACATAGAACTGTCCTGATGCACGAAGCACAGGGGCATAAATCAATGATCAATCAACAGCAGAGAACAGCATGACATGGTGGCATCATTAGTAGTCTGATGCTCAAGGAGATTCTGCCTGTTTCAAGCATGTTTAAATTTATTATACAGGAGGGGTTTAGATTTACATTAACTCTGACTTACATTCACATTAGGCTCATTCAAGATAAGCCAGGCACGCACAGAATCGATCGCCACTGATCACCGCACAATGAATGCCAGTTAGATTTGTGTCAGACTTCATCCCGTCTTGCTTTGAATTCATTCAAAAGTGGTTAGAGATATTCTCATGAGACGGCGGCCTTAAGGCCAAAACACACTGGTGGGGAACAACGTGCTTCAAAAAATACCGCTGCACTTATCCCCACTGTCCTATTTCCAGCCTCACTGTCCCTGGAAGTAAATGCACTTTTCCCCCACTCGCTCTCTGCTTGTACATACCAGCTCCAGTAGCAGCTCTTTCTCTGCTACTATGGCAGCCCGGCTCCTCTCCTCACTATGAAGAGAACTCTGTTGCTGTAGCTCATGTTTGACGAAGACTGGATAAATATCCCAAACTAAATGACTCACAATCATCATCACTCATCATCAGAAAGACAATGGCCAAAAAGATACTTTCTTGCAAGTCATAGCTCTGGAGATTGGCTCTTCAGGTGGAGTTGGAGAGATTTTGGATGTATTTATTATAATTTGAAGGTTTATTCTTTTAACAGACTAGGTTACATGTTGTGTGGCTGATAGTGACATTTAGCAGTCAGAGAGACACTAAATACATTCATATCACAGATCATTAACTATACATAGGCTAATCTGTTGTATATTAGCAGTAGACTATTTAATTATGGATGTATTTTTCAACGCAAAAACTTGTGGTCATCTGAAAAACATCTGACAGATGTGAAGTCCTGGCTTGGCTAGATCTGACTGATGTTTAATAAAAGCTGTTGTCTCATCTTTCTTTTCATCTGCATTTGACTATTAGGCTAATGTCTTTAATCTATTTATGTAGTTTGACAGTGACAGGTCTGCCCGGCTGATTTTTATGTAGCAGAATGCTGGTATGATGCTAATTTACCTAAGAACTCATGTAAAATGGAGGCTGAACCATGAACAGAAAATACAGATCACCTGTAAAGCTTTTTAACCGTCTATTCTGTAATGCATAAAACACTTAGAGCTGCGAACAAACTGATACATGGGTCTGATAACATTTTAATAAATTGGAATCAGATTTAACAGGGTGTGATTTTCTGTAACTTCCTGTAGACTGACGGCTGCTGGTCGGGAAACTGTCCAACTTGACCGCAGCTTTTTCTCACCTCCCCCTGATGCTGCCGCCTGTTCTCGCCTGCTTACCAGGTGAGGCACAGTTCATCTCAAATGAACCTAATGACTGTAGCAACCACAGATGATTTACTAGTTTGAATAGTGACATAAACACACATTAGGTGCTGCTATTTAAATGTATAAAATTTCATATCCAAACTGATTGGAGACATGTTGGTATAGCTTTTTTTTTTTCTTTTTTTTACTTACCATATCAGCTATGGTCGTCCACATAAGTCAGCTTGATTTGATTGTTGATGATATGACACAAGTCTGGATTTTTCAGTTATTCAGAGATGGCCTGAATGAATCAGCAGCTGTTGACAAAGTGACAAATCCACTTAAACCCGCAAAGGAGCAGCTTATTTGTTGTTGGCTGGTTCATGACTAACTCTCATAAGCTTACCATCATATATAGATCAATAGTCCTCTGGAATTGTTTGCCTAAAGAAATCATATCTACTGCCAATAACAAAATAATTTTCAAAAACCTTACTAAGAAATATCTAGCCAATTAACAAAAGTGTATATCCATCGACACATGTAGTCTGTCTGATTATGTTTTGTCATTTGTCATAGTTTTGTCATAGTTTCCTCTAATCATTGGGTTCATACATCTGTTCTATGTTAGCCTGATTACTGTAGTATTATTTTATATTTAAGTGTTTTTTTCTGTTGTACTATTATCTATAGTACTTTATGGTGTATCACATTAGCTCATTTGTTATATACTCTATGTTGATTATAATTATCACTGTATGTTTGTATTATCGGTCTTGTACATCGTATCATTTGTACATTATACTGTACAGTCAGTCTTTCTGATTGTTTTTTAAGTTGTCTGTATATTCTTCATTGTATGTCTGTTCAGGACCCCAGGAAGACTAGAGGCATATTCGTGTGCTTCCAATGGGGATCCTTAAACTAAACTTAGGGTTCTTGGGTGAATCTCCATTTATGAACCACTTTTCTGTTCAAAATTACTCCTTTTATTCTAAGTTTTAAAGTTCAGGTTCATTTATTGTCATTCCACAACACAGGGTTGCACAATGAAATGCAAGTTCCAATCCTGCCGGTTGTGGGTTGAACGGGGGGTCACAGACACAGACAGAAATACATATTCCTGTCAAATACAGCGGCCATAGTGTTCCGCGGTGCAAGATAATGGCTTACCGGCGACTGAGGTCCAAGAAGTCTTTATTGGTGTCATGACTGCCCAGAAATACGTGAACACCCGAGCTGTAGCAGCACACAGGTATGTGACGTGTCAGAGGAGAAACGCCGTTCACATTTCCACAAACCTCAACACACTTTAGGGACTGTTCTTTACTTGTCAGGGGAGGAGGGTGGCTGGTTGATTTTTATTTTATTTATTTATTTTATTTTGATCCCCCCCTATGTTAATCACTTATTGATGCTGTTTTTGAAGTATGAATAAGTCAGTAAGTAATTTATTCCATGAAGACAACAGCAGATGAAGCGCTCATGTGGGTTGCAGTATCATGGTATCCAGGAAGGTGCTCTTTGGTCAGGAAGTGTAGTACATCTTGAAAAAAACAAGATGAAACATCAGGGCACTGATGAAGGCCAGTGAGCATGGCCGAAACATGTTGGTGTTCATCATGAACTAGCCATTTAATAAAGGCCTTTTAACTTTTGCACCAGAGAAGAGTTGCCTTGGATTTTGTTTTGGTTTTTTTTTTTCAAGAAGTAATTTATTCCATTGAAATATCATTGATGTATTATAGAAAAGTGATTTATCTTTTTATAAATGACAAACAGAGTGTAGCAAACACAGAGAAATAGTCTGACATGATGTCAGTGATAAGCTGCTAGACATCACAGTCCATGATATCAGTCAGATTCTGCCCCTACATTGCATGTTATTATTTTATTCTGCTTTATGTTTATATTTTACAGCGTTATAATAAACTTTATTCCAGACTCAAGTCCATATAAGATACATACAAAAACACAGACAATACCATAAAAACAACACAACAAGTAGGTTTAAAACACTTACATTTTACTTAAAGTTCACTTCACTTAAAGTTTAAAACTTCTTCTCATTTTTATATTGATCCCATCCAACAAAATGATGTTCATTCAGCAAGACTTTTTTTGGTCCATGTCTAAAAATAAATACATTTGACGTGATTTTGTTGTTGTTTGTCTTTCTATTTTATTTTTGCCAGTGCCATACAGCAACAATGCTTGGGGATGTGGTCTTTTACAAATTTGAAAATACTGTAAGAATGTCACTTTTATAGAATTGGCTTCTTTATTTTATAATGTATGATTAATGTCTACATCAACAAATGTTAACCATAGAATCATATCGAATTGTATCATTCATACGCTGTATCAAATCGTATCGAATTGTTCTATATTAAAAATGTATCGTTTTTGAATCGTATCGTAACCCGTGTATCTAGATACGTATCAAATCGTCTATCACAGAGAGATTCCCAACCCTAATGTGCATTTATTTTATTTTGATGATGTTGTTTCGGCCTTCAACAATCATACTGAGACACAAGTACACTGATCTGTTATATAGGCCACACCTGTGTCACACAGCTGATAATGATTAGATAATCATTCCAGGAGAGAACACTATTGGATCCACCGTCTGAGGACCCTGTCACCCCATGGATTGAATATATTATGATTTATAATGTATTCCGTATGTACTTCTATGTATGTATGTATGTATGTATGTTGACATTCATGTAGAGCTGGTGTCTGAACTTTTTGCTATATATTTATTAGTGATCCGCTGCTTTAACTTTTTTTAATATGGTTAACTAAAATATGTATGTCAAACTGAAATGTGGAAAATGTAGTGACTCTTGTCATCTGTTTTGATGATTGGCTGTAGCTTCTGACACTGTTGGGTGTCAGAAGTTGTTTTTTTGCTCAACCTAATGGTGAGGCATGATCATCTCATCATTATCAGCTGTGTGACAAAAGTGTGGCCGATGTAACAGATCAGTGTACCTGTGTCTCAGTATGATTGTTGATCTTGAAGAAGACCCAAAGGCTGAAATGTCATCATCAAAATAAAAGAAATGCATATGGAGCTAGAGTGTGTGACACTTTCTTTCTATAATCAAGTCTACTGCCAGTAATCAGCACCTGTTATCTTGGTGTACGTTCCTTTTATATTTTAAATGAAGTCTCTTTTATGCTACACAGGAAAACTTTTTATGGGGAGGTATGGAGGATGATATAAGGAGTCTTACAGCCTGAGGAAAGAAGCTGTTCTGTAGTCTTATGGTATGACAGCATATACCACTGTATGGCTTGCCAGACAGCATCAGGTTGAACAGGCTGTTGCTGGGTGAGTATTGTATTTTGGTATCCTTTGGGCTCTGTGCAGACACCTTACCTCGCCAATATCTCTGGTGCTCAGTAGATGGGTACCAATGATGTTCTGGGTGGTTTAAAGCAGATGCTACAGAGCTCTCCTGTACTGGGTTGTGCACAAACCATGCCAATTTGTGATGTTTTCAGTCAGGATGCTTTTCATTACTCCTCTTTAAACACTGACAAGAAACTGGCAACGTAATTTTGCCTTCTTAAGTTTCTTTAAGAAATACAGATGTTTCTAAACCTACTTTACCAGGATGGAGATGTATGATGATGCTGTGTCAGGTTCTCTGTGATGCTAGAACCTAAAACTTGTAACCTGCTCCATCTCAGCTCCACTGATTATGATGATACCTATGACCAAATTCATGAGAACATTTTAAAAAAGGTACATGAATCAACCCTGATAAAAGAGACAAATGTTTTCTGAATGTTAAAAGGCAGATAAAAGCAAAAAACATGGAATTACATGATGGCTCATATATCTGAAATATAGAAATTAAGTATTTACATGCATCCAACAATAATAAACAATATATTATTGTTCATTTATAATTAAATCTGCTTAATCATGCACACAGCATCACTTGTGTCTAACAGCATCACTTGTCATAGCATTATGCTTTATAACAACAATGGAAGTGTGGAAACAGAAGAAGCTTGGTGTTAAATATAGAACAAAATAAAAGCAGTAATAATGCAGGAGCACATTAACACCTCCAAGATTCCTCTCGCATTTATTCTGTTTATGAAACTGCAATGCCAGTTCAGATCACAACAGAAACACATCTTCCTCGCTCTCAGCCACACAGGCATTGAGGGATACTCCGTTCAGAACCCAGAGAAATGAATGTGTCGGTGAGCTGCTGGCATTGACTGATGTTGTTGTTCCACCTGAAGACGATCGCACTGTCCAGGGCAGGGATCCGAGAGCATTTATATGACGTGTGAGCGGATGGTACCTTGCAGGTTGGAGGAGGCGCTGACCGAGAATGACATCTGTTTTTCACCAGAGAGCCCATCGCTGTTGGGCAACACGGTCATTTAAACATTTCTTTAAATCCAATCAGACAAGGGTTGATGTGATGTGGCTGATATCAGCACAGTTAACATTCAATATGACAAATGTGTTTTTTGAAGAAAGAAAAATAAAGCTTTCAAAAAGCTTGAAAAAATGTAATGTTTTCCCCACTATTTCGTTTTTGTTAAAGGTTCAGTGTGTACGATTTAGGGGGATTTAATGGCATCCAACTGGAACTTCTCTCTGTAAGATCTCCTTCAGTGTTCATTGTTCAGGGTTGTTTTTTGTATTTTTTCTAGGAGCCAAATTATCTGCAAAGGTCTCTTCCTCTCTAAAACAAACCGACCCAGTGATTTAAACTAGTAAAAACACTGAATAAAGCAGTTTCATGTTAAAAATCAGTGATTCTTCTGTACTGTTTGGCATGTCACACATGGCCAGCTAGCCCAGTACTTCCTAACTTAAGTTCCAGACATTCAGGAGGTTTTTACTGGGAGCCAAATTATCCACAGAGGTCTCGTCCTCTATAAAACAAATGGACTAGTTGATTAAAACCAATAAAAACACTAAATAAAGTACTTCCATTTCACAAGTCAGTGTTTTTCCTACACTGCTGAAACGTGTGCTCACCTTTTTTTCTCTGATAACGTAATGTGTTCCAGACATTCAGGAGGTTTTTACCAGGAGCCTAATTACCCACAAAGGTCTCCTCCTCTCCAAAACAAACATAGCTGATGATTAAAATCAGTAAAAACACTTGTGTGTCGCTGTTTGGCTCATCAGAGACAGACCACTAGCTGAGCACCTGTACTTACCATTTACCTCTGATTTAAAATCCAGATGTTTGCAAGGTTTTTAATGGGAGACAAATTATCTGTAGAAGTCTCTTCCTAAAACAAACAGACCAGGTGATTTAAACCCATAAAAGCACTTGATAAAGCAGTTTTACATTGAATTGGCTTGTCGCAAAGGGGCTGCTTACAGTGGCTGATCCAAACATGCTAAAAAGTGAATGAATGAATGGCCCTATCTAGAGCCAGTGTTTGGTTTGTCCGTTCTGGGCTACTCTAAAAACATTGGGGTGCAACATGGCATTATCTATAGATGAGGACCTGCTCCCTGTTGATAAAAACAGCTAATTCTAAGGTAACAAAAACATAATTAATTATATTTTCAGGACATCATACGCTAAAGAAAACCTCATGATTACATTATATTACATTTCGGCCAAAAAACCCCCCTCAGTCTTTCACAGTGGACCTTTAAAGTGGAGGGGGGAAAGGCAGACATTTTTAGCACAATCAGACATGGACACACACTCGGAACAATTGCTTTAATCAGATAGCTCCTCTAAAAAGCATAACATTGGTGTCACCTTGTCTTTTTCATCACCTACAGCTGGCAGAGATAAACTTTTAACTTGAAACTTTCCTAAATGTAATCCATCACTTCAAAGTACTACGGCCATTTGTTTCTTGTACCAGACATTACAATGCAGGTAATAATGCATTCATTGGGAAATACTTTCACTTCTTCTGAATATTGTTTCCATTCTGCTGTTGGCAGTAAAGATAAATCTACAGACAGCAAAAGTGATTATGCAGGTCACAAAATGAACCAAATCTGATCCAGATGCACTGATTGTGTATAAAGTCATGTTAGGAGTAACTCCCAGTCATCTCATGTAATGGATAATGTTTGTTAGCGCCACATTGTGTCTCCTCAAGCTCTTTTTAATGGGTTTTTAAAGACAATGGGAGCCTATGACTCCGGAGAGAACAGGAGGTGGAGTACGTTATGAGTGTGGCAAATACATCAGAGGGTTTGATGTCTTCATGACAACCCAGGAAAAAAGGCTCTTATTATCTTTCAAAGCAGGATGAGGTAGGTTTTACAGAGTGACACCTTGAAGCTGGTCAAATCCTCATATCAGCGACAGCAATATCAGATTTTTATTGAAAAGCCAATGTTGTGAGAAACCAGTACATGTTAATGTGAGCAAAACAGAGTAAAAACACATTGTGTACTGAATATTTCTGTCCTTAGGGGTGGGTGAAGGACTCTTGGGTCTGTTTGCCCATTCTGGCCTGTGACTTCACCTACTGTCTGGCTCAAATGGGTGAAAGGAAATGGCAGACTTATGCAGGAGATGGAACAGGATGTATAGTACTGCAGGGTGTTCTCATGCACTGTTCACATGTATATCTATGAAAAGTAATGCACCAACATTTGCACATAACCCACATAATCTTGAAGGCTGCAATGACGTGACCAATGTGCTGACAGGAGTAAAGAAGGAAGTGGTCTAAAGTCTGCTAAGGAAGGAGGTCTGGATGGTGGTTGGGTCAAACAAACACAAAAATTACCCACAAGAGACTGGTGCTCATATCCTGTGTGAAACCAACTGAACTTTGAGGTACTCTAATGCCGGAATTCCACTGCATGTGTGTCCGTTGCAGAATGGCTGCGCTGGTTATCTGCTGCGTGCTCCGCCGTCTGTCAACCCCCACCGGCTGCGTTTGCTGTGCAGAGTGGTGCAGCTCCACCGGACAGTGGGAGTCACGAGGACCCACGAGATCTTGCGAATTCACGCATCATCGCGCGACGTAACAATATGTAGTTACTATAAACAGAACCACAAAACCAGAGGAGTAGTAGGAAGACATCTGTGCGCCTCCATGATTAATATCTCCTCATCGTGTCAACGGGGTGAAATGACGTCTGAAAACCTCTGACCTGTTGACTTCAGGCCAGCCTTCGCCCATTATGACGTTTTCAAGGTGTAGTGCAGGGAAATATGATCTGCCGTGAACACTGTGTATTTTATTTTAAAAATTAACTGGATGTTTTATTTTGTTTCTGTGCACGACTTCCTGCCCCACACGATTTGCTCTGTGCTGAACTGCTGCGTTGTGCTCCGGCGTCCAGCAAAAATAGAAGTCCTGCGTATCTGTTGCGGATGGCTCCGCAGCTGTGACGGAGCCGGAACGCAGCACAGCCGCAGCCGGTGGAAGCACACACATTGACTAGAATTGAAACGTATCGGCTCCACTGTCGTTCCGGAGCGCAGACGCAACCAACACGCATCTGGTGGAATTTGGGGGTAAGGTATGTAACTTTACGTTAAGTATGTAACATGATGACGTCCAACCATGATTCTTTTCCCTAAACCTACATTTCTGCACCTAGCCTGTGAAACTCTATTTTCCTAAACCCAACCTTTGTAACCACATGGCTTAACTTATATAACTTTACTTTCCTTAACCTAACCTAGGTAACTTACATAACTTTACTTTCCTGCACCTAACCCAAGTGATGTTACATTCCTAAACCTACTCTATGTAACTTGAGCTACATAGAGTCCCCAGTCAACCGTTTGTAGTTCTTTTTCTAAACCTAACCTGAGTGACTTTACTTTCCTAAACATGACCTACATAACATAACTTTACTTTCCTAAGCCTAACATCTGTAACTAACCTAATCTACCTAACTTAACGTAGCATACCTAGCTTTACTTTCCTACACCTAATCTCTGTAACTTTACTCTCCTAAACCAAGCCTACATAACTATGTAACTTTCCTTTCCTAACTCTAACCTATGGAACTTTATGTAATGTACGTAACTTCACTTTCCTAAACCTAACTTATGTTACATTACATTACAAAAATAATGTGGTGATGCCCAACCATTATTTTTTTTCTAAACCTTCAACTTCAGTTTCCTTAACCCAACCTAAATGGTAGGGGTGCTACTCACTGGGTGCTATTTCAGTACAATAAAGATACTGCACAAACTGTCGTATGTGCATTTTTACATAAGGTATTGCACAAACTGTTGTATGACGATAAGCTGAGTAATGCAACTGTGTGCACGTGTCTCCGGATATGAAAATGATTTAGCCTCACACAGAGAGAGATTAACCATACGGTTGACTGGGACCTCAGCAGTTGTACTGACCTCTAATTCATCCATCCCCTCCAGCTAGATCTCAACTGCACTCACACACACACACACACACACACACACACACACACACACACACACACACACACACACACACGTACATTCAAAATTATGCACATATGTACTTCATCAAACAACCAGTAAATGCATCATTATATCCTTGTTTTCTTCACTAATAAAATACTGCATTCATTGGGTCATCTTCAGTACACAAACATGCATTCATGTTATTTGACGTTAGCTCTGGGAAGTCAGATAATTACTGTGCCAAATGCACAAGCATTCATTTGGTCGCTGTCATGTGAATGAATGCGACTTTGTATGTTGGGGTAAAGGCCAATGACTGAGCTGTGGTGTATTTGGATTGGCTTTGGCTTATAATAATAATGCCCTTTATGTATGCAGCCTAGTTGAGATCAAGAGAACTTTATTAGTGATCTTAAGGTAGCTGTGGGGAAGGTTCAGTGTGCATGATTGTAGAAATTGTAGAGTATTTGGTAATAAAATTCAGAGGAACATGTAAGGTTAAAAATGTTGGTGAGGCAGATAAACCAAAAAATGTTAAAAGCACAAGGACAAAAGAAAGGCAGAGAGGCTGCCAACTATTTTCACTATTTACAAGCAGAGATGTGGAGCTGAACTCAAAAACGCAGATGACTAAAAGATACTTCAATTTTGTTAGCGCTGGCATTGAGTCAGAAGTCATCAGAGAGCTGGATTCTAATCATGTGGTTGGAGAGTTTGCACAAAGAAGACCAGAGAGAAGGCCATGCCATCCATCAGCCTTCCTTTCATGTTCATGTATTACACGCTGTAGCTGACGTCTTTATTCTTACATCGGAATTGTTTGTCGGCAAAGTGTTTTCTTGATACAACTGTAATAAAAATGGAAATACTGAAAATACTTATAAATGAAAAAAAAAAAAAAATCTTATGGCTGATTTTTAAGGGTACTCAGTTATGGTTATTTTGCACCTAATGTTCCAACAATACTGTCCATTGCTTTCAGTCCTCTGGTTTTATATTCAGGGTAATTAGCATAGAATTGTTAGTTATTTGACATTCACCAGTTTGTGAGAATGGCAGACTTGTGTCCATGATGGAAAAATGTTTGGTATGCTAGAAAGACAGTATGATGGTACTTTTTTACTGATGACATGGCTCATGATATATTGCTAACAGTTTTCTATAGAATGGAATAAGCATATAAAGAATGTGCAGAATGATATTGCACGTGAGCAACATCATCACTGTGGCTACAATTCAATAAGGGGAAATTCGGGGAGGCAGACTGCTGATATGTTCATAGTTGTTAGCCCTAATTGCATTCATTTACAGCTCCCCTCTTTAATTTGAAGACCAAAATATACGTGTCTAGATTGGTGCTTGGAGAGCACTTGTATCAATCATTAAGGTCATTTTGTAAAGTTGTCTATTAATCCAAACCTAGCTAGTGAAATTAATGAGGGCATTTGAGGACAAAGCAGTGAAAAAAACCCATTTGCCTCTGCAAACCATGTCAAAATAAAGCGATTCATCAATCTAGCTGCTTGCAGTGTGTGATCAAGAACTCCACCTTATATGAAACCTGTCTGCAGAAAACAAACCACGTTGAATTTGTTCTGTCTGAGAGATTTCCATAGCTCTGTTGTACTGTCATATTTGTGACAAAGGAGAATGGAGATTGTGAGAGATGAAACAAAGTAATCCAGTTATTTTTAAAACTATGTTATAAACAAGGTTACAAAATAACTGCAAGCTTCCAGAAAATACACTGGTTATCATCAACCCTCATGAGAACATTTTTACAAGACTTAGATTGAATAAAGGCTACTCAAATGGGTATTATTATATTATGTCGCAGTGGTTATATAGGCTATTATCTCCAAAAAAAAGAAGGCAAAATCACTTTTGTTCCTTGTTCCCTGCTGACTTTGGTCTGAGCAAAATAGAAAAAATGACTTTGATTCCCTCTTCAGAGAAACAATAGAGTTCTATCTTGTAATTGGAACTTTGTTGGTGGTCATCATGCTGTGAAACCACTGGCAGGTTAGCGTGTCAGGCTCATCGGGCTGTCTGTTTAACAAGATTTCCAGTCAAGAACCTTTTCAGAAGACAAGCGTGTTTAACTTTATCTGGATGGAATGAATTGGCTTTAAAAATCAGAGTTTATTCTGCTGTTACTCTTATTTCATTATGGAAACAAAACAACATATCCTTATTACCTCGGAAAGAACTGGCAGTAATGGAATCACAGTGGTTTATAAATTGTGGAAGTCATAAGAAAAGCATTCTTGCCCCCAAAACACAGAGGCAGGAATTTGCATTAATATCTCACAGATATGTCACTAGAGTGCATCTCCTGCCGTTCCTTCAAAGACACAAAAAGGTAACAGGCAGCTTGACTGACACCACAGTTACCAAACTTGCCCCGCATTTTTGCTTTTTTTTACAGCTTTGTTCTGATAACACAGTTACACTGGAAGGAGCCCACGATCTAACACATGCAGATATTGATGTCATTGTGCTGAAACTGTATGGATCCCTATCAGTTCTGACAGCAGTGACACTGAATGTTCCTGTTTATTAAGAGTGGGGCAAAATATGAGACAACTTATGTGCTGCTGGTGTGCAGATAGAGTGCTGACAGGAATTCATACAACAAAAATAGTTTTCTTTCTGTGACTGGATTTAATGCAAATCTTTTATTACATTGGACTGGCGATGCTTACACCTGTTATCTCTCTCCTTCTATGACAACTGTCAATTTTCAGTTGCTTCAAACAATCTTTACTTTAAACCTGAACAGATTTGATATTATTGATTAATAATAAAAGCCACTTGCAGGAAAAATATTAGCTTGTTTAACTGTTTGACAGCAACACTGACATATTATCACATGATAAAGTGTGTGTTTGCAAACTGTAATGTCTTTGGCTTTTTCCTAACTCTGTGTCATTTCAACCCTGTACACATTCAGGTTAAGGCATTGCAGTCATTTGTTTCTTATCTGAAACATCAGCCTGTTCTTATTCCCAGGACACCAAATACACATGCTCCGTCACACTCCTCAGCGTGTGCTATCGATGCCAAAGGCCCCCTGGGCCAGGCTTTCAACTAACTTAAAGGGAAACCATCTGCGACAATACTTGACACCAAGAGCAACTGATGCAGTGTAAAGAGTGGGAAAGTCCATGTAGGAAGGAAGAGAAGGGAGGTGGATGGGTCAAACAACACCAAAGTTTGGGGCTCCTACTAGCTCACCTGAAGGCGCATACTATGTTGAAAGGCCATGTGCGTGCCACAGTAGCCACAGGTTCGATTCCAATCCTGTCATCCCCTCTCTCCCTCCTTCACTCTAGAGCTTTCCTGTCCAATAAAGGTAAAATGTCAACAAAGAACCAAGAAACAAAAAACGTTTCACCGCCTATAACGTAACTTTATGTAGGCCTAATTTACATACCATCATTGCACACTGAAGTCAGTCAGAAGAGGCAGTGTATGCTGCATTTTTTTTGCACCCTCAAATTCATTGTTTTTAATGATGACAGGCAGCAGTCGTGCTCAAACACCAGAGTGACACCATTGCAGCACGCACGTGTTCCTAAATGCCTATTTTTCAGGGCTCAATCGCTGTGTCCCAAGTTAAACAGATTTCAACTTTTGGAATGCAGTAGTGTGCACCGCATGTCATGTGACAAGGTCCAACCAATCACAGCAGACACATATCTTTACTTTCTTTTGTAAATGTTAGTGTGTGATAAACATGGAGAGGAAGTTGATCATTTTAGTTCAGGGCTGCCAGAGCTTTACATCTGTCCGATGGACAATAGGCCTACACACAAACAGCGCCTGAAAGATCAGCTCTGCACTCAGGATTTCAGGTAAATAGGCTGTGATATGGTGCTTGATAAGGTTGCTTAGCAACCTCAGATGCAACCTGCCGCCATGCTCTTGAAAGCTCTCACAGAAAAGGCAAAAGTAGCACCTATCACCTGACCTCAAGTTTTCCAGACGCGGCATGTGTATGGCCCCTTACATAACAACTGTACTTCTGTTGAAGTATGATCTTTTATTCAAATAGTTTATTTGCGTAAAACTAACTGTTTCATAAAATTAATCACGTGTTACAACGTGTTTCGGCTGTGTGTCACATAAATATGCTAAAGAGAGCCCAAAAGGCTGCATCGTTGTCAGACTCCAAGGGGCTCAACAAAGTGTCAGTATGACCCCAGAATGAGAACAGGTTTGAAACATAGATCATTTCCAGACATGATTAATTATTTTCTGTTACTTTCTCTTGAAGTCAAGGCTCTGGAATTTGGTAGGGATGGTAGGGACATGTCTCTGCTGATATTAAGCGATTGCTGTGCATTGTATTCTCTGTGATCAAACATTTAAAGGAGCAATAAGCGAAATTCATCATTTCTAGATTGAAGGAAATAAAAAATTGCTATGTGAAGAACTAGAGGTGTAATTTCATCTGGAGTATAGCATGACCTCACACACCCTCTCTCCGTGTTGATCTCCAGCCCCTTGTTTACAAGCCGGTCTGGCTGCGCGTTCATGTACATTCATGTGAATCCCCTCCCCGGAGCCCTTGGCCCTCCCTCCCTATAAAAGGCTACAGCCAGTGAGCAATGGCAGCACGTATTTTCGAAATGAAATGGCGGAGAGCGGAACAAAAAGTCCACCTGAAGACGACTAGGATCTGACATTACCTCTTAAGAAACGACGGTTGTTGGCGAAGAAGTTGTTGGATAAAGAAAGGGACAGAACCCGGATTAACATTGACCTTGCATTTCCAAGGTGGAGAGCACTGCAAGAGCTAAAGGGGTTACAATCTGACTCGGAGCTAGCTCTTCTTCTCCTGGACAGGTACAACATAAAGTCAAATGTCTGTTTTAATTAGTGTTACAGTAACGTTAGGCACATGTCGCTATGTCGATTCAATTAAATTTAATGTTACAATCGTAGCATGGGTTAATGTCCGGAGCTTGAGTTATTAGCGGCTCTGTCCCAGCAATGGGTCAGGCGTTTTCGGTTGTGTTAGGTGAGTAGCCCGGCAGCCAAGCTAACATTTGCAATTAGCATTGTAAAATGTAGCCCGATGGGCAGCCTGGTGGGCTGTGTTTAGCTATTCCCCTGCCTACTTCAATGATGATGGTACCTGTAATAAATGTAATATATTTGCTGAGATGGAGGCGAGGCTCAGTGACTAGAAGAGCTGGTAGAAGCGCTCCATAGCTGTAAGTTACTCCAGTAGCCATAGTAGCTCTAGTGCTAACTCTGGGAGCTAACGCTAACATCCCTATTCTTCTCGGAGAAGAGTAGGGACGTTAGTGTGGCAGCCGACTAGTGCTAGCGCTAACAGGAAAGCAAGAAAAGAGCTAAACACAGCAGAGACCGAGAGTGAGTGAAGGACATCGCTAACTGCTAAACTAAACCAAACTAAGTTGGTTTTATTTCCTCACCCCTGTGGCGAGTGAATCTGCCTGTAGTGAAACCGAGGCTAACCGGTGCTTCCTCCTCAGGCTCCACTTCACTCAACTGCCAGCACAGCCAGTTAGCCCCCGCTAGCCTCCCAGCTAGCGGGGGCTAACCGGTGCTTCCTCCTCAGGCTCCACTTCACTCAGCTGCCAGCACAGCCAGTTAGCCTCCGCTAGCTTCCCAGCTAACGTTAGCCCCGGCTCTCCGTTTGGATCCAACCGGAGCACTGAGCCCTGGTTTGTTATTCAGGTTAATGTGGGAAGAAGCAGCTGGTATATCGGGCAGCTGAGTGAAGTGGAGCCTGCGGAAGAAACACTGGGACCGTCTGGATGTAATAGTCCATGGAGATGCTGTGGTGCTCGGCTGCACAGACGAGGCGAGTGGGGTGGGGGTGGAGAGCAGAGGTAGAGGGAGGTGTGGCTCATGACACACTTTGTTTTGGTCTACAGGCAGTACACAACAGCAAACCTAGCGGTGAAACGATTTTGCTTTTTGCCCCTTTAAATATAACCACTGTTGTCTCAGGACTCTTTCAGCTAGATGAAGACTACTGAAGTCTACAGTTGTTTTGACTTGTTAAAAGTTTAGACTGCAGTGTGGTGTCTTTACTCTGACCAGTGGCTCTGTGTCACTGTCTCCGTGTCCCCCTTACTTATAGACACCTTCGCTCTGTTTGGGACTGTCTGCCTGCAACAGCATGCTTCCCACGGAAAAGCTTAGGGAAGCAGCTGTGAGCTGCACTTTATCAAAGGTGGTGAAATTAAAATTTGTTTGCAGAATAATAACCTACACAGAGGTGAGATTCAGGCCTTATCGGGGGTGTTTTCAGTTATTTTTAGTTTTCCACCTCAGATGACGAGCAGCACACAGTCACTTCAACTTTGTCTCATCCAGAAAGAGTGCAAAACAGGGTTCTGTCACTGTCTCATAGTCTGGAGGGGATACTACGGTGTCAGCAGATCAATATCATCATGCACAACTATGGGATAGAAAAATTTCTTCTTGAAATTCTATGACTTTATTCTCATTAAATTATTATTAATCTCTATTATTAAATACTTATGATATTAGGACTTTTTCTAAGTTATATGACCTTATTCCTGACTTCTCAGATAACACAGATATATGGAATATGTTTTGAATGTGCAGACAGCTTTGAACATAAGCAGAAATCTTCCTGAAATGAGCTGTTAAAGTCTAGGTGTTTATAAATGAATTAGTGTATCATTGACATGAATGGTGGCACATGCACATTTAAAGGTGTTGCTTCACTAAACAAAAGACACAAAGGAGAATGTAAATCCTGCCTACATGTGTGTTGACTCAGTAAAGATAAAAGAGAAAAAATGATCTACTGGAGAAGAAAGAAACACAAAATGCCTGGAAGCCTTACTGCATTATATTCTGTTATATTCTAAACTAGCTGGCACAGCCGACACGTAAAGTCAGCAGTCAGAGAATTAAAACGTTAAAACACTAGGTGAAATTATTATTTTCATTTTAACATATATGTTATCCAGCACCCATGATATGACCGACACCTTCTTTGTTTTACTCAGAACCGAACCAAAATTAAAATTAGACAAAATACTACTCGCGAATCATCCTTTTTGAGGGTCACCTTCTGGGTACCCACATATACCCAACCTGATGCAGGCCTCTACTGTCAGATTCACTGTCCCATTTATCACCAATGTTGAATCCCATCTTAAAGGAGCAGTGGGTAACATCTGCTATGAAGACCACATCAATGATGCATTATAAGTCCATTCATAGTTAATTATAATGCATTTATAATGCTCTGTGACTAAAGTCATAAACACACATAATGCATCCTGATGCACATCAACATCAACAGTCATAAAACATTATAGATGCCACTTACAAGGAATTATAAGTGTCTTATGGATGCTCCTGACTAGTTATGAACTAGAGGTTAACTGATAGAGCTTATAGTGCAATATGAATACTTACTCACTTATACACACTTTGACAAACAGATGTAATAAGAACTCATAGTATAATATTCCATGCATTATCATAAGTTATCATTGTATGTGTTGAGTAAAGTGATGTACATATTGATGTATCTAAAATAATACATGCTTCATCAGCATTTTCATGTATTTAACTGATTAATGTCTATCGTACACTAGAATATTCTGAAAATAATTTTAAAAGCCTAAAGTCTGACAACCTCACATCTAAAGACAGTGTGTCGTGAGTAAGAGCATTTATAGACACAGAATAAGATTTTGTGGACTGACTGGGGATCTTGCAGAGTCACTATTGGCAAGATTGTTAGGTTCAAAAAGGAAAAAAAGTAGACGGACATTAGCCATATTTCCATCAGCCTGTTTAGATGCGCATCTAGAAGTATCGCATCGGAAAATTATGATGGAAACGCCAAAACTCGAATTCTCCTGAAATGGAATGGATTTCTCTTGAAATGGAATGGCTTCTGAGCATGTTCTGTTTGGTCCCACCCTACTTCGCTGTGATTGACTAGTACTTGTTCCCACCAGTTTTCCAGCTCAGTTGATCGAACTGTTTAAATTTGCATATTTAGCTACATTTGTCCAAAGATACTGGATTACTGCAAGATGGCCCACCTACAATATACTCCCATTGTATGAAATGGTATACACTTCCAGTCTCCTAAGTAGGTGTTGTCCCATGTACCCCAGTCAAAGACGATGGAGAACCGCCAATCAAAGACGAGTATCCCCAACCTCGCTTCTGTCAACATGTGTGTACCCTTACTGGCCGTAAGCTAAATAAATAAACTGTCCGTGAAAAAAATATTTCTTCCAGCGGATGTCTTAGTTACAATATGATTGAGCTAACTGGAGTAGTTTCGACAACGGGAGGCTTTTAACAGATGACGTACTGATGTTAGCGTTGATGCTGCTGTTAGCTGTCCCTGTCAGCTGCAGCCACTGATGCTTTCTAGACATCGTGCTTTCCCAAAACTGAATAAATACCACACATAGCAACACAAAACTGCTTTGCTAGCTCAATCATGTTGTAACTAAGATGTCCACTGGAAAAAATATTTTTTTAATCCAGTATCTTTGATGAAACTGCACTGATTTCAGCACCAGAGAGGAGATATCTGTTGCCAGATCTTGCGAAAGTGTGTTGTTGAGACAGAGACAGGTCTTGAACTAGAGCTTAGATTCTCTGCCCAGCCTGACCCGGCCCGCGGGCCCAAGCTGGGTCAAGCCGGGAGCCCCCCTCCCTCTGACGGGCCCAGGCCGGGCCGGTCAGATATGACGTTTTTTTTTTTTTTTTAAAGCTATGATTTGATAATGTTATAGGCTATGTATTGTAGCGACCCTGCAGTAAATGTTCTGTTATAATGTCAGTGTTCTGTGAGTTAATGGCATGTTTGGGATTGAATGAGGTGCGGGGTGCGAGTGTGACGGGGATGAGGAGGGCTGTGTGAGTGCACGTGCTGGTGTGTGTATGAGCGAGCTGGAGGAGAGAGCAGGAGTGCACAGATGGAGTTACAGCTAAGTTGCTGTTTGTTGGTTGTCTTGGCGTGGTTACGGCCAACAGTAACCTGTACTGTTCAGTAATAAACGGTGGTTTAATTGCCGAATAATTGCGTCATCCTTTCCACACGTCTTGGCGGATGCTACAGTATTATAAAAAATAAAATTAAACCACACTTTGTATGACACATAGCCTAAAGTTACAACAAACTTAGTTACAATGTTGCAACATTGTGCACGCACAGCCCTTCACCACCTGGATCCTAAAATAAACACCTATTTTATTTCATAATCATGCTTCTGTGTTGCGCCATTCATTAAGATCCTCTATTTCTGTCATTCAAATAACAAGAATTGTGGTTTAATACTCTTAATTATAACAGCCAACTTATTGAAAAATGTCGGGTTTAAATCGGGCTCGGGCCCATAATTATAGTTAATTGGACGGGCCGGGCCGGTCCCGGACATAACGTGCACAGGCTCGGGCCGGGTTGGGCTGGATTTTTTGGGCCCAATCTAAGCTCTATCTTGAACAAAGTAAATTTTCTCCTGTCCATCTAAAATTTGCCATTGTGGTGTCGGAATGTTCTTAAGATATGAGGGTTGTGATAAATGGGTCCAATATTTGCTTCTGTGACAATGGGGCGAAAGAATCGTCCATAATCTGTAATCACGTTCATGTCTCCCACTGAAGTCAATGGACTCGGGACCTGCCGTTAGTCTCCTAAAGGGGCGTGGTGGTCGCGAACCCACGTGACACTGATACAGGAAACTGACTCGTGGTGGACCATCTTGGTATGGGAACTGCACATTGGTCTGACATCCCATTGTTCCGACCATATTAAACCCATTGTTCCGCAGTCCCGTTGTTCCGAAATCATCATGATGCCCTGTGGTTAAAGGAGCAGTAAGCGAAATCATTTCACTGCTTGGTTCGCTGTTGTGCACTGCCTGTAGAGCAAAACAAAGTGTGTCATGAGCCACTCCTCCCTCTACCTCTGCTCTCCAACACCCCCCCCAACCCGCTGCCCGATATACCCGCTGCTTCTTCCCACGTTAACCTGAATAACAAACCAGGGCTTGGCGCTCCGGTTGGATCCCAAAGCTAGCGGAGGCTAACTGGCTGTGTTAGCAGCTGAGTGAAGTGGAGCATGAGGAGGAAGCACCGGTTAGCCCAACCTTTCACTGCAGGCAGATTCACTTGTCACAGGGGTGAGGAAATAAAACCAACCAACTTAGTTTAGCAGTTAGCAATGTCTTTCACCCACTCTCGGTCTCTGCTGTGTTAAGCTATTTCCCTGCTTTCCTGTTAGCGTGAGCCCAGGCTCACGGAGAAGAGAGAAATGTTAGCGTTAGCTCCCAGAGTTAGCACTAGAGCTACTATGGCTACTGGAGTAGCTCGCAGCTATGGAGCACTTCTACCAGCTCTTCTAGTCACTGAGCCTCGCCTCCATTTCAGCAAATATATTACATTTATTACAGGTACCATCATCATTGAAGTAGGCAGGGGAATAGCTAAACACAGCCGCCAGGCTGTCCGCCAGGCTACATTTTACAATGCTAATTGCAAATTTTAGCTGGGCTGCCGGGCTATTCACCTAACACAACCGAAACACCTGACCCATTGCTGGGACAGAGCCGCTAATAACTCAAGCTCCGGACATTAACCCATGCTACGATTGTAACATTAAATTTAATTGAATCAATATAGCGACATGTGCCTAACGTTACTGTAACACTAATTAAAACAGACATTTGACTTTATGTTGTACCTGTCCAGGAGAAGAAGAGCTAGCTCTGAGTCAGATTGTAACCCCTTTAGCTCTTGCAGTGCTCTCCACCTTGGAAATGCAATGAACGTACATTAACGCGCAGCCAGACCGGCTTGTAAACAAGGGGTTGGAGATCAACACAGAGAGAGGGCGTGTGAGGTCATGCTATACTCCAGATGAAATTACACCTCTAGTTCTTCACATAGCAATTTTTTAATTCCTTCAATCTAGAAATGATGAATTTCGCTTATTGCTCCTTTAAGGTCTGGTTAGGTTTAGGCACAAAAACCACTTGGTTAGGGTCAGGAAAAGATCATGGTGTGGTTTAAAATGAAAAACAAAGTGACAAACACAAAAGCCGTGAACCTGCTTCGCCACAGGCCTTTCCCAGCTGACCCAGAGCCGGTCGCGGCGCACCATCAAGGTAGAAATACACCCGCCGGGAGCCATTCAGCACCACGGACCTTCGGACTAATGGGATGTCGGACCAGTGACATGGACCCCTTGGTTTATCCACTGTCTTTGATTAGTCTTATACCTGGTTCACACTACACGATATCAGCCTGATAGAGTTAATGCATTGTGCTATCATTTCAAACTCTACACTTCCTGTATCTGTTTCAAATTAAAAGCCCCTTAAAACTCCGCTTGAGAAAATCCCTTCATTTTATTGTGAAACATTTGCAGTTGTGGAGGATAAAGAGGAGTTGTGAACAGGAGTGATGATGTGTCCTCACATTTGTAAGAACATGTCTAAAGATAGAATGGAGAATAAAATAAGTTGACAGAAATTACTGCAGCCTCCAAAATACCCAGTAAGTACACTATATGCTATAGCTAGCGAGCTAACTGCTGCAGGGGCTACTTGCAAGCAAATGTTAGCTACTGGAATGTTTACTAGTAGCCTGCGAGCTAACTGTACATTTCAGCTGAAGCCTGCTAGCTTCAAAATTACATTGTGTAATCATTCATATGACTAAAGCAAGAACTCTTCAGTTGAAATGTACAGATAGCTCGTGGGTTGTTGCTAATATTCCAGTAGTTAACGTTAGCTTACAAGCAGCCTTGTTTGAAATAATGAAAAATGGTTAGCACACACACACACACACACACACACACACACACAGAAAGGCATACTCATCTTCTGCAAAACTGTACACAGCTCTGGTGTTTGGGCAATGGGAGTCTATCGTCTATAGCCTATAGTCTATAGGAGTCTATAGCCTAGTTGAAGCGGATTTACCCATTTTTTTTACCCCCCACCCCACCCCCCTTTTTTTTAAACTGTATGATGCGCTAATTTTCATGGAACAGGACAATACATTTTCACTATGTAGTACTTTGATCTATTGTTGATATAAAAATGTCTCCTAGCGCAGCTTTAAATTAAAAAGTAAGGAGCTAAAGAATGACAGTAATGTGTGGCAACATAGTCAAACAAATGATTGGCAACTTGAATTCACATTTAACCAGTTTATGAACATTTTTGCAATTTCTCAATCAAATGATACGATGACTATATACCATATAATAGTGACTATCCTATGCTGAACCTCCAGTTAGGTCAGAAAACATATCAAACAGGTCAACAATGCAGCCGTCAATGAGATCTTACATTGTAAAATCAACTGTTTGAAAAAAAGAAAGAAAGAAAAAACATTGTAAATGACAAGTGAATTGTGAATACTGCAAACTTTAAATGCCCATTATGCATTCAGGATTATAATGTGAAATGCATAAATCTAAAATCCTTCAACCATTAAATAATAATCATAATCGATGTTCATGGTGCCATATGCAAAAATACACCTTAAGTAAGTTCCAGTATCAGTTCTCTTTTAATGGGGATTTTAAACAAACTGATTCAAGCTTATTGACATCAATACTTATCATGTTAATCTATCTGGGATGGAAAGGGTTACATTGACCCTTAGCTTTAGTTTTGCCGGTATCTGAATCTCACCAGTCTGTTTTTGCAAACCCTTAAAAACGTGAAATCACATCCTGTGACAGTCTGCACCTGACTGGTTCACCATCATTACAAGCACATAACTTAACATGTGAGTACAACAAAAGCATTCCCACATACATCGATCTCATCCCTGTTGTTTTGTCTTCAACACACTTCTTACTCATAGGTATGCACAGGAGTGAACTGGACAATAGCAGAACATCACATTATCAATCACTTGTGCTTTAACTATATTCTCATCACTGGAAATTTCTGTCTGAGGCAGACTTAAAAAAAATGTCCCTTGAAAATGCATCCACCGACTACAGAGCACAACAATCACTTCTGCAGTCTTGAAAACAGCGTCTGCTGTTTATCTCGGGGCAAACCAGGTTAAAAGCACACATTCATAACACCTGAAAAAAAGCTTCATAGCAGCTACGCGGAACATTCATCATCATTCAAGTTGACTTTACTATCTTGACGTTCAGGAAATATTAGAGCTTGAGTCATCGGATTGAGTCATCCCTGGACGTGGACTGAAGCTATGTGAAAAACACCCCGGCCTCCACAGGTGTGTTTAAGTTGAAGGAGTTTTAAATCAAGTTTATCCAGCTTCTCCATCTCTTCATAATCAAATACTAGGGTGACAAATATGATAAAACTTCAGTCCTCTCTTTTGACTGATGGAGCATGTTTGAGTATACAGCTTGATTGTAATGTTACTAAATATGTGAAGAAGCTAATTGAAGGAACATAGCACTGTTTTTGTTTATCTTAATCCATTACTATGCTAAACTCAATTTACAGACTTTTGCTTGAGATACAGGTATGTAATTAATCCCAGTGTACACAATGTATGTTTTCATTGTTGTCAAAGTTGTGTTATTGTAGAGTGGTAATGTAAAGCAGTGGTTCTCAACCAGGGATCCTTGAGGGAGTTCCAGGCAATGTCCAGAAAAAAATGGGGAATAGTTTAATTTCACTATTTTTAATTCATTTTAGAAGTGAGCCCAATGTGAGTAGAGGCCCAGACACACCAAACCAGCTTCAAAGAATTAGTGGCGATGAAGGGCCCCTGCTGCATCATCTGATGTCGCTGTGTCTTGGCCAAAAAAGTTGCACATGTACACAAGCGCAAAGACTACAGCTGATGGTCAGCCAGTTAGTATATTCTCCACCTGCGTGAGAGGAAATAACTCTCCTCACCAAAAGATGGTGGTGGTCTGTATTCGTCATTCAAAAAGATGCTAGTTAGATGCTTGATGCTAGTTAGCCAGTTAGCACATGCACAATACGATCCAATGTTGAAAGAACAGAGCATATTTACCATACGCCAGTAAACAATAACACAAACCATCAGGAAATGGTTCTGCTACAGAGTGCAATGGCTAAAGAAAAACATCAACAAACAACAACAAACAACCATACCTCATAACAAGTTTGTTTTGGTCTCACTCCCTCTTGACTTAAACTTTTTTTATGTTCCTCACTTCCATTTCTTCTGTTGTGCACTGAGCTGAATTGTGAATCAGACAGATTTAATCGAGGCGGATTCAACATGCTGAATTGGCCGAACAAAAGCTGACAAGCGCCGACGAGAGGCAACATTGAGAGACATGATTCCCCCCCCCCCACCCACCCACACACACACACACACACACACACACACACACACACACTTGGTTGTCCTGTCCATTAAAGGCAAAAGGCTCCAAAAAAAATCTTAAAAAAAAAAAAAAAAAATTCAGATGGATGTTCCTGAAGCAAAACATTATCTAATCCGGGTCCGCGACCTATGTGTATCAATTTAGGGGTCCTTGACACAAAAGAGGTTGAGAACCACTGATGTACTGTAAGGCAAACTTTTGATTTGCATTACCACACAGATAACTCATCTTCAACAACAATAAAAGCAGATGTGTTGTTTAATGAGTAATGCAAATTCCCAGTCACTGCATTTACTTTTGATATCAATCACATATGAAAACAAAAATACAAATTTAAAAACCTAAAACTCTGGTATGTTTGTAGGAAAAAAGATCAAACTTTCAAAAACACTAGCATGGTCCTTTAGGTTGCTCTATTTGTTCTCACTTTTTCCCTTAGGCCCCAATCACACAGAAAGCATTTTACAGGTTGCAAAACGTGAGGCGCACCACACTGCCTTCATGTATTTATTTATGTTTTAATTGAATGCCTTTAGTAAATGGACTAAAATGTATGGGTACATGACACCCTAAGAAGAGGGTGGATCACAGGGAGTACCACCTGTTGGTCCAGGAGCTTCTCCTCGATGATGGCTGTTTCAAGTATTACATTTAAATGCTTCTAGCCTGCTGTTTTCTATTGAGATGGTGGGAACAGCAATGTGTAAAGTTGTATAGCTCTGGGCATTCAGCAACCGCTGCCACCAGTTTCTCCTCAACTGTTTACCAACTGTAAACTTGTTGTCGTGACCACCCCAGAAGGCCCGCCTCTTAAATCATCCAATTGGAAAATGGCAAAAAAAGTGGAGATGACCTAGGGCACTTTTTAGCTCTGAGTTCAAGGTTTTTCAGCTTGAGGAGTTCAGAGCGCTCTGGCAAAAACGCCAGGCACCTAGGGCGCAGAAACACTTAGCAATGCAAAAACAGCGAGCAATACCTTTATTCTCAACAATTACAAAAGCCGCCTCCAGATGCTAAAATGCTTTCTGTGTGATCAGGGCCTTATACCCATTCTCCACCAACATGGAACCAGATCCATTCCAGTTTGTTCCACTAATTTGAACTGTATAGAGCATTTGGACCAAAGTACAGACTGGTTCGGAACATGACAATTTGGTTTCCTGCTAGAACCAAAAAAAAAGAGCAGGTTTTTAGTGACTTGCAGTTCAAACTGTAATGATATTAGTGAGCATGTTCTACAAATTGGAAAGAGAGGATGGAGTCTTGCACGTAATAGTGTTCTTATCATTAGTACTTTGTCAGTGCTTGTTTTTTGGAGAAAAACAAATATATGTAATAACAGAACAAAAGCTCACAGGTAATCAGCATGATCCGCCATCCTAACCCTAACCCATTTACTTCCATTATACATTATGCAACACCCTCCATTGATGACACATCCTTGGTTGTAATAGTTCCGCTAAAAACTGGAGGGAACATGGGCCAGTTCACTAAATAGCACCAAGGTTCCAAGAATCCTGAACTGAGCTGGTTTCAGAACCAGAGCTAGTTTGGTGGAAAAAAGGTATGAGTGTCTGTGTGCATTTTCAGAGATATTCAAGAACAATAAAAAAACAAAACAAGATTTAGTAAGTACTATTTTCCAATTGTAGATGAACAGAAATATAAACACATGATTTGTGATGACTCGTTTCGCTCTGTGAATCCAAATAAAAAGCCTCAATTGCATAAAAGCCCACTGGTCAACCAAGGGAACCTGAGAACCACTGTGGCTGCCTGAGAAATTTAAAGGCTATTTATTAAATATGTTTGTGTAAATTATACTAGTTGCAACTTTAAAACAAGATTTTAAAAGCCAAATCTAACGTAACAGGGGGTTAGAAAATTTTATTTTACAAATTAAATTTAGTTGCCCAACTTAACAGCTGCACTGAGTGAGATGTCTGATCAGCGCCATGTTGCTAATTAGACCCCCCACTAACCTGATGTTTTAATAACTACCTGTTTAGCAAGTTACATCTCTGATCATTTCATTCAACCTGTCACTTTAGAGAACAAAGTGGCACACTGAGCAACACGTCTGTCCTAAATGACACTTCACATAAACAATCAAATTTCAGATTTTCAGTGCCTAGTGTGAATATGCCGTGAAGCTGCTATGACGCTGTGATTAGGTGTTTCATCTGATAATTGTATGCATTTTGAAAAAAAATAAATAAAAAAAATACAGTGCAGGAATTGTCTGTACACATTTGTACATTTTCTACACACACTACGAAGGAAATAAAAATTTGGATGCACTATGCAGTAGGACTTTGCCTGAGAAATCATGGTGTACTATTTATTATTCTGAACTGTTTATCATGAAGGATCTTTTACTCAGATTTGCATACAACTGTAAAAATACAGTAAAATTCAACAATCACATTGCATTTTTTCCTTTTTTGTCGTTTACTTAAAAAAGCTTAATGGTATTGTACAGATATTGAACAGGACATGACACAATAATAATAATCTGAATGTACACTTCAATATTGGGCAATAAACAGTCAACTATCAACAAGTTACATGTATTTTTCTTCTTTTTCCCTTTTCACATACAAAAAGGTTTGGGGAGACACAAACTCGGTAGTTCTACCATCATCAAATTAGTGCATGATTCAAATTTTTCCCTTCCTCGGATTGACACCGCTCACTCTTGGCGAGCCAACAGAGAACAGACTCTGATGCAAAGCCAGAAAGAAAAAGAAAGAAAACTAAGGGTGAACCACTGGCACTCTTAAATTTCCATTCTTCTTAAAGGACTAATAGTCTGTTCTTGCTGCTCAATGCTGAGAGAAGCTTGGAGGTTGTCACATTTCACATCAGAACTTCATCAAGTACAGTAAGGTTACAGTCAGCAGGAGGCATACGGAGCAACGGGGCAACACAGCGGCCCCATTCACATCGTGCATCGCACCGGGACCTGCAGGAGAACAACACAACACTTTACTGCATCATCAGTATTGGCATGTTTTACAGTTCAAATCAGCGCTGGAACCACAGCTCTGCTTCAGCATGAACTGTGATTAACTAGAATTCAGATGTTCATAAGGGCGTGGCTTATTTTCTCAGCCAAGTAAGAACTTTGCATTGGTGCTGCAATTGCCATGGAAACTAGTGAATAGTTGAAATGAAAAGGTAAACCAGTGAAGAAGATGCAGGTGGTGACCTTCATGTCAGGATTGTTTTTTCTATGTGAGCAGCAGCTGGCATGCAAAGAAGCAGCCACCAAAAATAGTCCACTTAAAAAATAAATTACAATAATTTAAACATAATTAAACCATCACTGTGTTTTTTAGCATCTGTATTCTTACCGTAAAGGATTATGCTGGCATTAGTGATTCCCATGTTGTTCATGGCAACACAAGTGTAGTTCCCATAGTCTTCTTCTGAGACGTTGAAAAAGACAAGCATTGACTGTCTGCCTTGATTCTCTATCTTAACCCCATTAAGACCATTGAAGAGCCTGGAAGAAAGAGGGGAGTGGTTTTCAAGGCTTCTGCTGGTGAGCAGGAAAGAACACAAACAGTAATTGTGCTTTTCTTGAGTCATTTGAGGCCGTGTGTTTACTAAAGCGTTTTGTTGGATCTGAAGCTCATGTACTCAAAAGTTAGAAGGGCATTGGAATTAGAAATATATTTACACCCGTGGGCTGTTTAAGCTCACTGCCTTATTGAAATAACTATGCATTTGTGCACTTCATCTCTGAGAGCACCACAACCCTCCTTCTGTTTCACTCATTGCATTTTAAGGTTCTTGTGAGATTTCAAGCACAGTTAAGATTTACATGAAATTAGGGATACAATAGATAGACACAATATCACTGTAAAAGGACACAAAATTACCATAAAAAGACACAAAATAACCTCAAAGCAAGACAATATGACCCTTAAAGAGACACAAAATCACTATAAAAAGACACAAAATGACCTAAAAACAACACAATATTACTATATAAGCACACATAATGACCACAAAAAACCCCAAAATTACCTAAAAGAGACACAATATTACCTCACAGAGACACAAAGTTATCATGAAGACACAAAATGACTTCAATAAGACATAGAATGACCTCAAAGAGACACAAAATTACTCCAAAAAAACAAAAACATGTCAGAGATAACATGACCTCAATGAGACACAAAATGACCTCAGTGAGACAAAATTAGACTAAAGAGACACAAAAGAACTACACAGAGACACAACAACACCAACAAAAAAGGCAAAACCCCCCACAAGGTCTGTGTATATCCCTCTTTAATAGGAGAGGTGGTGGGGCCTTTGCACATCTGTACCCAGGGGCCAATTGTCTCATAATCTGCCCATGCCTGTAGGGCTGTAAAAGGCCAACATTTTTCATAATAGGGCTTAAACTCTGAATGCAGCTCACTGCCTTATCGGAGTAACTGTATGTATTTGTGCACTTCATCCTTCAGTGCACAACAACCTTCCCTCTGTTTCACTTATTGCATTTCCTGTTTCATTGCCTTATTTCATGTTTGTGGATGCCATTTATTTTATCAGCGTCCTATATCTTTTTTATCTTGAGGACTGATTTTGTCTTTTGGGGACTACTGTCACTGTCAGGGACCATTTAACAGTGCAACATAGCCTGTGTTTACATCAGCTCAGCAGCTCTGGGGCTGCTCATAAACATCTTTCCAGTCTCCAGCTTTCAGTCGGAAAAAATATTATACTATTATATCCTCCAAACCTCAAAGCCCCACACTACATTGACGTAAACCAATTACACTGTAATAAAATAACAGTTGCCTTTGGTGTCTATGCCTGTTTTGCAAATAATTTGACTGATTTTTAGAAGAAAAAAAAGTAAAATTATGAATTTTCAGAACATGATCATTTTAATATATTAATCTTATTTCTCATTTTACAAGGACAGGAAGATCAACAAAGATCATGCAGCCTGGCTTTTTTTTCAAGTAAGGCAAGTCCACAACTGACAGCAGAATGGGTGTTTTTGTGTATCTCTTCACTTCAAACAATTCCAAGCCAGAAATCACAGAGCTCAGAAAAGAAACTTGCCTGCGGTCTTCTTTGTACCACTCAAAATCTGCCCTCGGGACGGCAGAGGCTTCGCATTGCAGGACTCCTTTTTGTCCAACTGCAGTTCCCGTACTCCTCGCTTTAGAAATGAAGGGAGGGTCTATAAAATAAAATGAAATACATTTTACAATGGCGGCAAATAGAAAACATAAGGAAATAATTTAGTGTTTTGTGCTTCATATGCCTATTTCTTTAAACATGTGGTGGCCAGGATATAGATAATGAGTTTGCTATGTTTGTTTGTTTGTTACACCTTCTGAAGACATAAAGCCCTATAAAACATTTCATAACAGCAATAAAAGAAAAGAAAATCATTTGGTAAAAAAAATAAAAATAAACAAACAAAAAAACAATAGGCTTAATTTGAGGATATATCTGCCCTGATCATTATATTTTCACCATGGATGGGATAGCTTGGGTCCTTACAGTTGACTGTGACTTGCACTGTCCTGCGATCAGAGTCTGAGATGTCATTAGAAGCAATGCATTCATACGATCCTGACTGCTCTTTAGTAATGGCTGTCAGCACCAGATGTTCCGATTCCGTCACAAATTTATGAGTGCCTATGGAGAAGGAAAGACACACAAGAAGAAATGCATTAGTAAATAGTGTAAGTCCTGTTGGTACATAATTGACCTGTGCTGACCTTGATAGAATTTTCACTTCCTGAATACATAGCATATATATCATATATGGTACTGTATGTGACTAGACCAGCCATCACTCTGGATGGTTTGTTCAGCCTGCAGATGCTTTATAGTACAGTAATTCATAGGGCAGTGCCAGGTAGAGGACGACATTGGGACTGGGCTCCCATGGGTCCCAACACAAATCTCGAGGGAGCGGGCAGTTTTATCTTTGCCGCGGCTGGGAGCGAGTGGTAAGTAGGAAACGTGCGGGTCCTGGAGATTAATTATCATGAGGGATAGTGATGTCAACAAGAAAAGTGGAAAATAAGAGATAAAAACAGGACATTATAATACAAAAGAAAAGCGAGGCACGTTGATATTTGGAGGAATTTCTCAGTAATTTTACAGTTAACAATAATAACACTAAATTCCAGAATTACCAGAATAATTGCCATTAATTATGAATGTTATTATGCAGTAGAATGTAATACTACTACCCATAACCAACAGGTATGCCTATCTTTCTTAATAACATTGTACTTTCCCTGTAGAACAGGAGAAGACTCAATCTATTGATAATGTTTTGTCCGCACATGTATGGTCAGAATATTTGCAGGTGCGTGCGGGTGCTGACACAAACCCCACGGGAAAGGGCAGAAAAAGATTACACACTGTGGGCTCAGGCAGTAATGGTCAGAAATCCAGTGAAAGCAGGCTGGAGTGGGATAAGGCAGGGCTCCAGTGCCAGGAAGCATTTTTCCAGTAGTCTGTGTTTTAGCAGTGCTTGCCGCATGGCTCTAGCAATGGCAATGCTACTTGAGCGGTCAGTCCACCTCAGTGGTCCAGACTGAAATATTGAATGGACTGCCATGGAATTTGGTTCAGACATTCATGGTTCACCACCAGCAAGTTTCACTTTCTCCAAATCTTGGATTATGACAAAGACCGGCTAAATTGATGACAAACAATTTCTGCTCATCATCAATATATTAACATTATCATTGTGAGCATGTTAGAATTTAGTTCAAAGCAATGCTGTGACTAATGTATGCAGGGTGGCAGTGGACTTTTATGGGTAAACCCACAAAAAATCTTTGGCCGCTGATAGCACCACGCGTTGTGCATCACTTGCAACCGCTATCTGCTCCGTTTCAAGGTTCGATTTACAAAAGATATTGCACCAATGATATGACAGCGTAAACATGTCCATGAAGTTTTGCAGGTGAGTGCAATTTAATCATCCAGGTGGCAAAGCACAAACACTACCTTTGCGCCGGGAACACAGCAGGCAGAAAAGACTGCTGACTAAAGTTCCTGAACAACACAGTGCAGACAAATTCCTCAAAACTTGGGACAGTACGAAAAGTCTGGGCATGACACCCCTTATGAATTAGGGCTGTAGTCTCCTGGTCGACTAATAGATTATTTGGTCGCTATGCTCTCATCCGACCAAATTCTCATTGGTCGTATAATCGCTGTGTTACTTTCATAAGGAGAAAAGTGCTACATCAACAGCTTTCCAGGATTAATCCATTATTTCCTGCAGCAGGGGGACAGGCTAAGTTACCTGTGAAAATGGGGGTGTTTTCAAAACACCCCAGTCGTTGACAGAAAGTTGAACTCGCCCACCCTCATGCTCAGCGTCGCGGTGACGCAGACCTCCTGTCTGTTTCTGTATTTCCCTCAGTGGAAACGAAGCTTGTATTTACTTGTATTTCACAGATAAGAAACAATACAATGTGAAGATGGTAAGCCTCGACTAGAATAGCATTTTCAGTCATGTGTGTGATTTATCCTTCAGGGATTTATCCTGGCTTCATATAAACAGAGGAAATCTCCGCTCGTCACTAGTCTAATATATATGATGTAAAATGCCATAGGCTGGTGCTAATAACATTAGCATGTTGTATTTGCTTGGAAAACATGTTTAGTATAAGACAGTTGTTTTGTCAGTGAATGTTGTGAGTTGTAATGGAGCCACATTGAGCGCTGTTACCTTTGTTACATGTTGCTGTTGTCCCTGGTTTTATATGAGAAGAGGAAAAGATCGCTAGACGCTAGGCTATTTTATACAATGTAAAATGCCATAGACTTGTGCTAATAACGTTAGCATGTTGTATTGGTCGGGGAAATTTGTCCAGATAAAGACAAGTGTTTGTCTGTCAGTTCTGTGATTTATAGTGAAGCCAATTTGCATACTTGTGTTTGAAATTGTCTCTATGAAGTCATGTTTAATGTGTGTTTTGAATCAACTATATAAATAAAGTTTGATTTGAACTAAACTTTACAGAACCTCCACCGCGGAGGAGGAGGTGTAACTGCAGAGTGACACAGACACACCACCGCAGAAGTAAAAACAATGTGCAGATTTTTTTTTCCCACGACTAATCGATTAATTTAAGAATATGCGCGACTTTAGTCGACCAAGATTTTCTTTGGTTGACTACAGCCCTATTATGAATGTGCCTCAGATACCACCAACTCTCTAAAGATGCTAATAATTTCACTGTATCTGCGTGTGGCTATTATTATCTGACTGTTTTCACATTAAGGCTTATTTGTATAGAAAGGGGCCAATTTTGTGCCAAATGTATGCATTATACTTTATTTAAATATGTGCAAATGGCACAAAAGCACTGAGATGTTATTTGCTTGGCAGACCAGTCAGGGGTGCCTTTGAGATTACACAGTTTCTTATTGTGCTATTTGTGCTGGTTTGGATAATGCAAAAGCCTCACGAGGAGCTCAAGTATCTCGGGGTCTTGTTCACATGTGAAGGTAATATGGAGCAAGAGATGTTTGGCGCAGTATCCGTAGTGATGCAGACATTGCGCCAGACTGTTGTGGTAAAAGGGGAGGTGAGCCAGAGGGTAAAGCTTTCAATTTACTGGTCCATCTACGTTCCAACCCTCACCTATGGTCATGAGCTTTGGGTAGTGACCAAAAGAACGCGACTGCAGATACAAGGGTCCGAAATGAGTTTTCTTTGGAGGGTGGCTAGCCTCAGCCTAAGAGATAGGGCGAGGAGCTAAGACATCCGGAGGGAGTTCGGAGTAGAGCCACTGCTCCTTTGGGGCAGGTGAGGTGGTCTGAGCATCTGATCAGGATGCCTTCTGGGCACCTCCTTTAAGAGGTGTTCCAGGCACATCCAACTGGTAGGACGCCTTGGGGCAGACCCAAAACACGCTGGAGGGATTATATATCTCATCTGGCCTTTTCACCTTCTGGGCACTGCCTAAGTGCCCTTGAGCAAGACACCAAGCCCCCCCAACCGCTCAGGGCGCCTGACCAAGGCAGCCCCCTCACTTTGACATCTCTCCACTTAGTGCATGTATAGGTCCTGTTTGTGCGTGTGTGTTCGGACCTGTGTGTAATTGACAGCAAGAGTGAAAAAATTTAATTTCCCCTCCAGGCTAACTAGTAATCTACATGACTAGAAATTGACCTCAGCATATAACAGCAATAGGTTGGTCCTTTAAGCAGTGCATACACCTGTACGATCAGTGTTTCATTAATTAACTTTAAACAGAAAGTAAAAGCATTTATCCTGTGCTATTTGGTGCTTTCCTACCAGTGGGATTAGAGGAGAAGGGGAAGATGGAAAAATAAAAACAACAGATGCCTTTTATAAATAGAAGCCCACAAGACTGTACTGGCTGACTGAATAAGACGTTATTGATACACCATAGAATTATGGGACACACTGTTAACAAAGTAATGATTTTGCACAAACCAGTGGATGCAAAGATATTTTGATAACACATAACTCTTCTTTTAGTGTGATGATATGTAAACTTAAACAGATGAGGACAATCTTGCGATTATCTGTGTCAACAATCTTAATTTAAGAAGATAAATAAATTTAACAGACTGCAGTGGCAGTCTGTCTCTAAATTTGGGACTTTCTCTGTTTCCAAAAGTCTCCGGAGGGCAGACAGCTCAGGGCATGCACTCATTACACAAAGAAAATAAACTAATTGCATCGAAACAAGCCCACTTGAGTAACAGCACAAATTACCCCTGACACCAGCAATGTTAAAAGCATGTTCTGGTGACAGAGAGACCTTAAGCTATTGCTGTGTGGGTGGGAAAATGGATAGGAGCACTAATCCCAATCAGCAGAAATGTCAATCCAGCAATATCTCTACATTAGCATAATATCATTATGTTTTCCAAATCCTCAGCTGCAGACACTGTTGCAGCTGGCAGGGGATTCACTGAAAAGGTTGTGGGCTAGGGATAATCAGCTTGTTGCATGTAACCAGGGGAGCTGCTAGCACAGGTATGGAACATTCTCATCATGGATAACTATATTAGAAAGACTGTGGGGGACAGCATGCTGTTGAGTTACTAGCTGGTTCTGTGCAACTGCTTTAATGATGGCCAAGAGTGGAAGGAAGTTTACTGTCATATTCTAATCTGATTACATCATTATGGCTCATTACTTTCTAGATTGCATAAACAGTATATTCAAGGGCAGACTGGCCATTGGGAAGTTTGGGAAGTCTCCCGAACTGGCTGGTCCATTCCAGGCCAAACCAGCTAATGGTCATAGAGTTTTCATTTTTTAATTTCTGATGTCAGTAGTTATGGTCCTCAGCCTGCTGCCTGGCCCTCGCAGCCACAAACAGCACAGAGCAGAACACTGCCTGTCAGACAGGGCCAATCTAAAACTTTCAATATTTGGGGGGGGGGGGGGGGGGTATTAGCATCCCCACCCAATTTGGACAAATTCTAGTTTTTTGTTGAGATCTGAATGGCTCAATCATTTTCATCTTGAAGAGTTTCCATCTGTCTGACGTTTTTGTGGCAAACATAATTAGCAACTAGAATCACCACCTCATGGTTGTTTGCCTCCACAAACCTGTCACGTCGCAATTACAGTTTACATCCGTGTCTGTGAAACAATGGATGCTTCAAACACATCTTTCCCCCAGCAGGGCTGATGATCTATACAATTAGCACAGTTTTAAAGTGGACACCCAAGACTACTGTCACCTATTCGGTATCTGACCCGATGTCTTCCCTTCTACATGAGGTTTTTTTTTGCAGAACATTGTGTTGTGAAAGTGAAGCTGACCTTTGACCTTTAGGATATAAAATGTCATCACTTTATCATTATATCCTATAACACATCTGTGTTGAAAGAAATACAAGCAGCCGGGGCGTTTTTTCTCCAATCTTAAAGTGAGAGTCAGCCCAGCCAGACCTTTCTTTTCTTGAGAAAGGTCTGGTGAGCGAGACTACAGTGACCTTAACCTTTGACCATCCACCAAATTCTAATCAGTTCATTTCTGAGTCCAAGTGGATGTTTGTACCAAATTTGAGGAAACTCCCGAAAGGCCCTCTTGAGATTTTGTGCTCATGAGAATAAGACCAATGCAAGGTCACAATGACCCTGACCTTTGGCCTAAATATTAATTAGTTTATTCTGAGTCCAAGTGGACATTTGTGCCTAATTGAAAACAATTTCCTGGAGGCATTTTTGAGATATCACCTTCATGAGAATGAGACAGACAAGGCACAGTGACCTTAACCTTTGACCTGTGACCACCAAAATCTAATCAGTCAAATCAGTCAATCAGAGTCCAAGGGGACATTTGTGCCAAATTTGAACAAATTACCAAAAGGTGATCTTAAGATATCGCATCCATGATAATAGGATGATCGGACAACCTGAAAACACGATGTCTCTGGCCACGACTATAGCTGGCCCAGAGGCATGCGAGATGGAAGACTGGATGAAAGAGAGATGGGTGCAAGATGCAACTTAATGCACCAAATTGACTGATCTTTTCTGTGGTGGAAGGGCCAAGCCAGCCAGGCCACTGATGACTGCTGGACTGTTTCAACACTTGCTGGTGATTTGAGGTCGGACAGTGTTTGTTTTGGGGTTTTGAAAAGGTATAGCCCCCATACCTTGGATGTTGATGTTTCTGTCTCTAAATATTTGCTATGATAAGCTGCTTGTTTTTATTTCCTATAATCTCACACACACACACACACACACACACACACACACACACGCACACACACACAATTTATTTGCTCTATTTTTATGGGATTGCTATGTAGTTTTTGAATATATATTGAAAAACATTGAGTATCTGAGTGTGCATATATAAGCATTTGTTACCATTTTAACACTCTATAGATTGGCTTTTCACATTTTGGTACAGAAGTTAGCGGTAGTTGGCAGTATACTGTGACAGAAGCCCCTTCTACACTGCCAGATTTTCCGCGAATGTTGGGCCATTTTGCCGGCAAGCTGCGAGCGTTTAGACACACAGAGCCGGATTGGCGAGTTGATCCGAGGCGCCCAATTTTCTACTTCGTAGGGTAGACATATTGGCGGAACCTTTTTGATTTAAAAAAGAACGAGGCGGCCTTCAGCCACAGGAGGGGCTGTTGATGACTTGTGGGAGGAGCTGTTGATGACGCCGCATGTGCGAGCCACTGGTGGTGGATAAACAGAAAACAGCTGAGAGCAGGAATTAGTGAGCTGCTAGTAGCAAGAGGGAAACACAAACCTGACAGACACTGTAAAGATGAGCAACTGGGGAGACAAGGAATTGCGCAGCCTCCTTGTTCTCGCAAACGAAGAGGCCATTAACCGTCAGATAACGGGGACAGTGAAGAACGGGCCGACTTAGGAGAGAAACACCAAAGGACTGACTAGCCGCGGCTTCCCTCCCACATCACTGGTTATGTCACACACTGAGCTTTCCTGCAAATTTGCACAATTCCTATCTAAAAAGGGCTTTAGTGTTCCAGCTTACATAGGTTTGCCTTGCTTGGTCCAGTTTTCATTCAGTGCAGTGGCGACGTTTTACACAAACTGAAGAAGCAGACGTCAACAAGACAACCTAAAGTGTCTTGAAGTTCTTCAGCATCGTGGGATTGTCTTCTTACCACAAAGACTGTATTGCTGTTAAAATTACTGCCAAAAAATGTTCTGCTGGCGCCCTGAGGCCACTTGCACTAAAGCCTTCTTGATCTCAAAATCCTGGGCTGAATTTCAGTCCCACTGCGTCCCTGAGTATATTACATTACTGTTTCTTAGGGGTATTATGCCGCACAAGATCCTACAATTAATATCATGTTTAAGCTGATGGAATAACAACTAGTAAATGACTTAAATTCAGACTACTAAACTATTCTGCAGATCTCCGATATTTCTGCTTTGATGCTGCACATTTTATTCAAACTTTAACAAATCTGTTAATTTTTGGAATCTCTCCAGCCTTACACCAACAGAAGCTTCAAAAGGTAATATGATGTTACATTTCAGTACCCCCCCCCCCCCCCCCCACCCCCATTTAGTCTTCCAGCTTGGGTCACAAAACAGATGCTGAGAAAACACATTTTAGTTTGAAATGTTTATCTCCTGAATTTGTCAAACAATTGTCTCTTATTTCCTATAAAAACTTTCAAAAGTGATTCAGTGTGTGACAGCCTGAAACTCTGCTAGTTTTGTCACAACATATGAAGGCAAGTATCGGTGTGTGGGTTTTTTTTCTTTCATCAACTTTCTGCTAGTTCTCACTCAACCCACTGCTGATATTCAGTGTGTGTGTACTCATTATGACATTGTTAACAGTAACGTGTCAGCATTCACACAACAATTTGAGAACAGAGCAGGAGTGAATAGAGTACCATCAAAACAGTATTGATTCCTGCTGAGAAACTTCAGTGCACAGCCAGAATACATAGCAGAGGTGACAAAATGTAGAGATTACAAAAACTATAAGATGACACAGTTACAAGTATTATGATATAAATGCCAATCTAAATTACGCAGATGAATGAATATAAAGAAGTCATAATCATCACATATTATTGTGGATGAATGAATATAAAAACAATCACCATCATCATCAACACCCACATCAGTGGTCTGCAGCGATGGCCATAATTCCAGCACAACATCAGTGTCAGTACAGCATGACTGGATGACTAATAAGAGAGCCATTAAAGTACCGGCTGGCAGCCGGCACAAATGAGTGTCTAAAAGCACTCGGCGGAGCACCTCAGCTATATCAGCCATTAGCTTAAGGAGCTCTTGCTGACTAGACGCCACTATGTGCAGCTTTGGTAGAAAGATTACTGCAGTCCAATTACAAGCATTACAATATAAAAGACAGAGATGGCATGAAATGATTTGGTACCATGACAGAAAGCAAGTAACAGGTCATATTTAGAACAGATTGCCTATTGCCTCTATGACAACCAAAAATCAAAATGTTGATCTCAAAGTGAAAGAAGCTGGAAGGCACCAATTTTAACTTCACAGAAGATGGAAAGTAAAGGCATTTTATTTTTGTTACTGATAGTCTTTGCTGCGATGCACCCTTCAGTAGACAAGAAAAAATATGTGGTCCATGTTTGGCTTCCAAGCTGGTACAATGGTGTGGTGCCTATTGAGATATGATTTCATTCCACAGGACCTGTGCCTGAACCACATTGTTCACCCAGGGGCCTGTTCTACCAAACTTGCAACATAATAGCTAGGATGTTAAAGCTGCAATCATTTATAAACTCTGACGCTGCAATCATTTGTGATCTGTGTGTAATGCTTATGTAAAATGGGCCCTGTGACTGTACGAACATGCTCCTTCAAAGACGAACTAGAATTACCACCCCATGGTTGTATAACTCTGTGCACCAGTCAAGTTGCACTTACAGTTTACATCCATGACTGTGAAAACATGAATTGATTGAAGATAAGTGTCTGTATCTGACTGTGTGTCTCCCTGTCTGCTCCTGAGATATGACATTGAGTAATGGCCATAAGTGATATTGCAGAACATTATTATATCAGAGTTGACCTTTGACCTTATGGTTATAAAATGTCATTAATTCATCATTTTATCACAAGACATTTGTGTATATTTTTGTCAATTTTAGCATATGAATACTTAAGTTATGGCCAAAAACATGTTTTGTGAGGTCACAGTGACCTTGACTTTTTACCTTCGACCATCAAATTCTAATCAGTTCATTCCTGAGTCCTAGTGGACGTTTGTGCCAAATTTGAGGAAACTCCCTCAAGACCTTCTTGAGATATTGTGTTCATGAGACTAAGACCAATGCAAGGTCATGGTGACCTTAGCCTTTGACCACAAAATTGAATCAGATTGGCGATGAGTCCAAATTGACATTGATGCCAATTTGAAGAACTTCCCTTAAGGTGCTCCCGGAAATACAGTATTTCCTTCATAAGAATGAGACAGATACAAGGTCATATTGACCTTGACCTTAATCCACCAAAATCAAATCAGTTCTTTGTGTACTAAAGTGGGCATTTGTCCCACAGTTTAAGAATTTCTCTCAAGGTGTTTTTTAGATATTGCTTTCACCACGATGGGATGGATGGACAGACTGACAACCCAAAAATATAATGCCTCCGGCCACGGCTATTGCAGGCGCAGAGGCATAGAAAAGAAAAAATATATCCATGTATTTAGGTGTCACAATGCAAAGTGGTCACTACTTACTGGTTACTAGTACTTACAATTAGAGCCTCCTCAAGGTGAACTGGTTTCCTCCCACAATTCAAAGACATACAGTATCAGTGAGATGTCTGTATGACAGAGTGGTATCCTATCCCAGGTGTTAAATACTAGGGCACATAATGTAGGATAAATGGATATGAAAATAGATGCATAAATGTGTTCATGCTTCTGTTTTATTTCTTCCTCTTTTTTGTTATTTGACATAACCATGGGCCAGATTTACTATGAAAATGGCAAACAAACAAAGGGATCATCAGGCTCAGAAAATAAGTGAAAACATGGTGGTCATCCAAACATTTACTTTGACAGCACTTCAAAAACTGAACCTGAGAAAAAAGTACTCATGAATTAAAACAAAGCTTTAGGTTTAATTGTATTAATAATGTAACAGGGGTCAAATAAAACTTATGGCAAAAGATGTTTCAGAGACAGACAAGGCACAAAAATAAAACACAAGCTACCACACGAGTTAACACGGCAGGTTAGCTACAGCAGGTAAGGTGTTGATACGGCTGATGTCTGACAAGAATGCACAGGTAAATGCAGCCTAACGTTCACAGAGGCACAAATGTCCTTTCAAAAGAAAGCACAATTACAGGGCTTCAGAGATTTCACAATTTATTGATTGCCAAGTGCAAATTGAAGTTTAATAAACACAAACCACACAGAGTCCCCTGTTCATTTATAATTGTTGCTCTGTTTTATAGCTGAAGAATTAGGTTCTAGTTATATTGGGTTATATATTTTATTGGCCACATGACTGGCATGGCTCTGTGGATCGCAATGCTGTAAGGTGGCCAGCCAGTCAGTCAGTTCAGACTGAATATCTCACCATTTCTTAAATGGACTGCCATGAAATTTGACATTTGTGGTTCTCAGATGATAAACTGTAATGGCTTTTGTGATCCTCCGACTCTCCTCTAGTGTCATATTTTTTTGGTTTTGAGTGATTGCCATGGAATTTTCTAATGTATCCCTAGAGGATACATTCTACCAACCTTGCTGGTTCACTGACTTTACTAGCCAAAAGGTAAAAAAAAATAATTGTGTCTAATTATTTGATTTATGGTATATAAATACCTGCAATCGTGTGCCATCCCCATCCGCATGAGATGCACTGTGTTTAATGCTAATTTACATATTTTAGTATACTTACTCTCTAAAGTGAGATGTTAAACACAGTAAATTCTACTTGCTAATGTTAGCATTGTCACTGTAAACATGTTAGCATGCTGATGACAGCATTAAGATCAAAGTACTGCTGTGTTGACCATAAATACAGCTTCACAGAGCCACTAACTTGACTGCACAGACAACTGTGTAGGGGTAGTTGATGAGGTGGGTGTACATGGTTAGGTTACCTGTGAAGGAAATGGGTATACTTTCCTATTCCAATGGCTTTTTGGCTGATAAGTGGGTATACTGTAAACGGCCACAAAAAGAGGTGGGTATACCCCATATACCTGTGTATACCTTCCACTACACCACTAAACTCTTGGTCACTCTCCCTTTTGGTTCATGTAAATCCCATTTTACATCTGCTTTTCAATAGTTGAAAATACTAAATACTGAAAATTTACAATGGTCAATACATTATCTGAATTGACTGAATACATAATTAGTCTTCTGTTAACACGTCTCCTCCCTCAAATGCTTATGCAATGAGGAGAGAGACGCACCTGGCCCACACATTTTTTTAAAAGTCTCACAAACTAAGACTCCAGCCTGCTGCTTCATTTTGATAAATACACTGCATGTGGGGCAGAATGTGTCAAATTCAAAAAACAGGTGCAAAGGTATCCTGCATATTCTGCAGTGCAGTTCAGCAGGCACATTTTTCTGCCACAAGCAGAAAAAGAAAAGTGCACTACAAAAGACACAGTCACAGAGATTTTGCCTGTGATCTGGGACTGGCACTATACAGGAGCAGCCATCTAAAATTACTGGCTGGGCTTTTATAGAGTCCAGGCTGAACTGACTGGGTCCCTTCTGGGTCCCTGCTGGGTCCTTGGCTGGAATTGAATCCCCCTTGATAATGCAGTTAGCGTGGCATTGCCTCGTAACGCACCTAAGCACCATGTGTGGAAACCAGATGCAATGTTTTATCGGTTCCATCATCAGCTGTTCTTATTGTATTTGATGTGTATGAGGCATAGACTGCATAAAAATTATGGACGTAGCCACAGTGATGTCACCCACTGGTTTGCTGTTTGAAGCCATGGCTGCATCCCAATGTCCACCCTCTGGACTTGCAAACTGAGCCCACGCAGACTTCAGTTGTACGAAGTGTGACTTATTTACTGTCATATCTTAAAATCTATGAGGGCAGACTGCAAGCGGCTGATAGACAGCCCTCAATACTGTTTTACTCATTGCCGTGGAAACATTCAATTGTCACCGCTGTCATATTCATACATGTCTTATAAGTTGAAGAATAGTGCCTATTCATTTGTCCCTGCAGATAATAAGATAAATATCCTTTATATCCTTTCTTTGTGACTGAACAAAAATGTATTCATACATCTCTACATAACATGTACACGTGTTCAAAAACAGAAATGTTGTAAATAAGGACAGGTCTATAACTCAGGGCTTGTTTATACAGTTCCGTATATTTCTGAAAACTGGTATTTCCCTTTGCGTTTGCACCCAGCATTTACACGTAACCGCCGTTTTTCCTCCACGAAAACAGAGATTTTCAATAACGGCTTCCAAAGTGAAAGTTTTTAAAAATACAGAAACAGGATAGACAGAGATTTTGGAAAACGATGACGTTGCAACCAAGTTCGCACATGCCCAGTAGGCGCCCGAGAACCACAACAACAATGGCAGATATATGCTGGGTTGTTTACGTTTTGTTAGCACTTTTGGGACTACTTACGAGCTTACAAGTGAACTTAGCATTGCTGCATCAACATCACCACTACATCGGCGCACAAAGACGTCTGCTGTGCCCAATATTAGTAAGTGCATAGCAGCTAACTATGCTACATAGGGTTAAAATGTAGTTTATCATTGTTTTTCTCACTAGCGGCAAGAGGAAAACAAATCACTGTGCATGTACAGTAGGTTCTTCTATGGTGTATTGCCACCTACTGGCCTGGCATGCTAATTGCAGCAAAAAGCTGCCGTTTTTGCGTTTTCATGTAAAGGGAAATCGTTTTCATAACTGATTGTGTAAACCCGCATTTTTTTTTATAGAGGATACATAAAAATCCGTTTTTATTTGTATCGGGATCCGTGTAAACAAGGCCTCAGTCAATTGGGTATACATTGTTTTTTGGCCATTTTTTAGCCAATGATGCTGTGCAGCCTGTTAGGCTGCAATAATAAAATGCATTTCTAGTCCCTCTACAGGCTATACTTATACATATTTCTGTATCATGATGTGGTTGAATATTATTTCTTGCCTATGTAATTCAAGTAGCATTTAAAAGACATTACTATTGATAACTATTTTACATATTCATACGTTTTTTTTTTTTTTGGCAACTGAAAAAAAACCCACATCACAAATGTATGGCACTGAATTGTGGGTTATTAAATCGCTGAAGTCTGCTGAAGTCTGCACCCCAAGCAGACTCTCTGGAAGTCCGCAGAAAGTCCAGTTGAGGCCCCTTGTGGACTGGTTGAATTGTGATTTTGGACAGCCCTCAACACTCCCAGATTTCACGGGAACACGCTCACCAAGTCTGCAAGTCCGGACATTTGGACATAGCCCATGAGTTTCGTATTTTGGCCTTCCCCATCTTCGATTTTTGGAGCCAGAGGTGACCACATACAGTATGCATAAGAGGATCTACTGTTGAGAAGTAAAGGGTGGATTTGACACCATCAGCAGACAGCCTGTCATTCAAAGCAGCCACACCCTTAATTATGCTTAATTTTAAGCCTTAAATGTAAAAGGATGACGTAAATAAAAAAAAATCATCCTCCTTACAGTTGCCATAAACAGAAAAATTAGCACCAAAACGGTTTTTGTACCAGGCTGTAAACATGTTTATTTCTGCTGTAAAGTTGGGCATTTTTACATGGGGAACTGTGAGGATTGACTCGCTCTTGAAGCCAGCCTCAAGTGGCCATGAGAGGAACTGCAGTTTTTGACACTTCATGTTGGCTTCCTTTTTCAGCCCACTTGGTTGAGGGAGTGTGCTTTCCACACAGCAGATATTTTCATTGACGCATTACGGGTGTGAAATGAATGATATACAGTAAGAAATAACAGAGTGTGTGATGGTGTGCACTGAATTTTACTGTGAAGTTGATTTTATCCACCGTTAGCAAGGCAATATTTATCTTGACATGGAGTAAAGTACAAGCTGAAAAAGCAACAGGTCAACACAAACTGATATCATGTTTTTTATACCAAAAAATAAATAACGTATGTATCACATTTGCCAAATTCCCAAGAAGGCACAAACAGTTAAGAATTCATCATAGATAGCATTTCACAAAATTTATAAGGTTAACTGTGTAAATTTTTAAGGGAGTCTGTGGACTTTCTCCCTGGGTGATAGAGGAGTATAATTTTATTTTATTTTATTTTTAATGTGTCTATAGTCAATACAATTTTCTATTCTGTCATAAATTCACATATTTAGTGTAAATGGTCAAATCAGTTGTAACAGACAGTGCTTTCACAAACATCTGCTGCTTATCTTCAAACACATCCACACAGCAGCACAGCATACATATAGACAAACACAATATGAAAGGCCTAAATGCTCACAGTTACACTAATTCCACTCAGATTAGTGTTTTGTAGGCGATGCATCAGTCTTCGAAAAAACCCTGTTTTCCTAACTGCCTCACTAAATGGACCAAGTATTCTGAATTAACAGATGAATTTCTTTGCCAAGCCTGCATCATATGTCCAACAATCCTCCAGCACACAAATGAGGGGAAACGTCCCAACATCTTGAGAAAAAGCAGCAAAATAGTTCTCTTGGCTGCAAGAGTCAGGCATTATGTTGGTGTAATTTTGACAGACAGTCACATATCTGTAATTCCATTTCTATCTGGCCACGTAGAGTACAGTATGATATCATGCCACCCACAGACCTTCTGCTGGTTCTAGGCTGAAATTCTGGGTAAGTGTGTGATACACAAAACATCAGAATGATTTCCATTGATGGAATGGCGTAGCTATAAAACATGGAGTGTTTGTTTGTTTGGTTGTAAAAAACATATAGCCCAGAGTAACTTGAATAAATAGCTTGAACAACCTGATACACAATTTATAAGAAATATTTTTTTTCTGAACTTCAAAGGCACTAAGGAATAGTGTGAGGGTAAATCAGGGTTTATGCTGTCAATATGCATTAATATGTGGCTGGATAATATCTGGCAGCAAAACAGCCTTTAGCTGAGAGGCCACTACTGCATATCATTTTATCTGACTACATGCTAACTAATCAAACTCTGCATGAGCACATTTGTATGTGGAGCCTTATCCATTAGGAGGATACTGGTCAAAGACAAAACTCTGAAAAAAAGAAGGCAACCTTTAATTATTGTTAATATGCAACTGTAATTTGTCCTTCAAAGAATTAAGTTAAGTGCTGGACTTTAAAAAAAACAAAAAACATAGGGCCTTATCATACATCCAGCACAAAATAGTGCACAGATTAGTGCAACTGTCATGCTAGTTTCAGTTTGATGCCCTTGAGCCCATCTGTGCGCCCATGGGTGTGTAGGTCTTTAAATGAGATGTGGTCAGACACGTTGTTTGCAAATTGGTATTTTGAGGCAGCAGAGAGGGACTGCACCATCAGCCAATAAAAACCCTCTTAAGTCAGAATAGTGGAGTTTTTTCCAGCTATTTAAAGGGCACATTATTCAGATGTAAGATGTGCCAACATAGGTATGGGGTGCCGTTTGTAAAGTGTCTCACGCTGAAAATAACATCAACATTTTGCCACATTTAGCTTCAAACAATGTTTAAAAAAGTACTGTGATTTTTTTAACGTCACCTTTTACCACATTTACAGCAATATTTGTTAAATTAGAAATATATTAAATAGTTAAATCTAAATGGGCGGCACGGTGGTTTGGTGGTTAGCACTCTCGCCTCACAGCAAGAGGGTTGCCGGTTCGATCCCGGGCGTGGGAGCCCTTCTGTGCGGAGTTTGCATGTTCTCCCCGTGTCAGCGTGGGTTCTCTCCGGGCACTCCGGCTTCCTCCCACAGTCCAAAGACATGCAGATTGGGGACTAGGTTAATTGATGACTCTAAATTGTCCGTAGGTGTGAATGTGAGCGTGAATGGTTGTTTGTCTCTATGTGTCAGCCCTGCGATAGTCTGGCGACCTGTCCAGGGTGTACCCTGCCTCTCGCCCGATGTAGCTGGGATAGGCTCCAGCCCCCCCGCGACCCTCAAGAGGATGAAGCGGTTAGAAGATGAATGAATGAGTTAAATCTAAATATTAAATGTGGCACCTAAATGTTAAATCTAAATGCTAAATCTAAATCTAAATCTAAATGTTAAATCTAAATGCTAAATCTAAATCTAAATCTAAATGTTAAATCTAAATATTAAATCTAAATCTAAATCTAAATGTTAAATCTAAATGTTTTGGGTGAAACTAAATATTTAGCTAATATGCAAATTCACACTGCCGGTCACCGGAAGTACCAAAATAAAAGCTTGAGATGGTCAGACTGTGTTTATAGAATCAAATAACGAATTAAAACCAACTTATCGGGGGAAATGGACACTTGAACATACATTAGCGTGATAATAACTACCTAAAATAACAAGAAACGTGTTTGGAGAAATTTTATTTGACGTGTACTTTGAGTTGTTAGTGTACCTTCGGAGGATTAACAACCTAAGCTAAGCTAACAACCGTCAGTTCTTAGCCCCGTTAGCAGTGTCTGTAATGACTCATTAACTCTTAAACGGTCCGTGAAAAAAATATTTTTTTCCAGTGGATGTCTTAGTTACAACATGATTGAGCTAGCAAAGCAGTTTTGTGTTGCGATGTGTGGTATTTATTCAGTTTTGGGAAATCACGATGTCTAGAAAGCACCAGTGGCCGCAGCAGCAGCAAAGCTATCAGGACGTCATCTGTTAAATGTCTCCCATTGTCGGATACGACATGAAACTACTCCAGTTAGCTCAATCATGTTGTAACTAAGACATCCGCTGGAAAAAATATTTTCTTCACGGACCGTTTAGAGTTAGTGAGTCATTACAGACACCGCTAACGGGGCTAACAGCTAACAGTTAGCCTCGCTAATCTACGATAACCATGTTATTAATTTCAGACCGTGATAGTAATGTTTGTTCAGTCATAGTGTTTATAGGCTTTACAAACACCAGATTAGTCTAAACGGTGATACAGTGACGTGAAAATGTGAGATGTGCATATATATATGTTGCTAAACTCCGCTGGTTTTCTACCTGGAAGTATTTGTAAACAACAAGGTGATTCCCTCAGAAGGGACACTAACAGCTCAAAGTACACATCAAATAAAATTTCTCCAAACACGTTTCTTGTTATTTTAGGTAGTTATTATCACGCTAATGTATGTTCAAGTGTCCATTTCCCCCGATAAGTTGGTTTTAATTCGTTATTTGATTCTATAAACAGTCTGACCATCTCGAGCTTTTATTTTGGTACTTCCGGTGACCGGCAGTGTGAATTTGCATATTAGCTAAATATTTAGTTTCACCCAAAACATTTAGATTTAACATTTAGATTTAGATTTAATATTTAGATTTAACATTTATATTTAGCATTTAGATTTAACATTTAGATTTAGATTTAATATTTAGATTTAACATTTAGATTTAGATTTAATATTTAGATTTAACATTTAACATTTAGGTGCCACATTTAATATTTAGATTTAACTATTTAATATATTTCTAAGTTAACAAATATTGCTGTAAATGTGGTAAAAGGTGACGTTAAAAAAATCACAATACTTTTTTAAACATTGTTTGAAGCTAAATGTGGCAAAATGTTGATGTTATTTTCAGCGTGAGACACTTTACAAACGGCACCCCATACATAGGTGGGTTCACAGTAAAGCATACACTTGTTACACACACATGTAGGCGTGGATGGGTTTCAGGTGGGTAAAATTATACATCATTGATGAGGCAAATATTCATGACATTCTCTAAAATGTGAACACAGCAGAGATCACAGAAGAGCTGCAGAGCTGATGTCTGACTCCACATTAAGACAGATGTTGTGCACATTTACGCACAGCATAGTGTTCTGTTTCCTCTGTCAAGTTTATAACGGCCATTTTAAGTTTTGCTGCTTTAACCATATTTGCTGCAGTGAAATCACTGCCTTTAATGCATTACTCTTAACAGAAAAGTGCTCGCTTCTCTAAATTGCCAAATACACCATGTAAACAGCAGTGCACCAGGTGCAGGCACACCTGGATTTTCAAGGGAATGGGAGATGACGCTTTGCCCCTTGCACCTTATTTTGCACCCAGATTATGCGCCAGCAGAGTGGAGTTAAACAGGCTCAACCCCAATTGTGCCATGCACTAAATATTGTTTAAATAGGACACATAGTCTCTCATAATGTAAGAATTGGTCCTGTTCAATGACAGTTTTGATCGAAAACATAACAAAAGAATTATTTTGATAAACAAAGTAATTGTAATAATTTTCAATTTGGGTCATTCAGTATTCAGCCAGAGGCATACAGTCAGCCAGGGACATATAATAACATGCTGAAGTTTAAATACCACCAGATGTACAGTAAGAATGAGTCACTGTAAATTCTGTATGGGGAGCTGTAAAGCTTTGACAAGCTGTGGCTGGTAAGGAAAACCACCCCTCCCTGTAGTCCATTAATCACACCATGTAATTGTCAGCATCAATATGGAGCAGCAGCATCCTCAAACACAGGCGCAGGCAAATAAATCTAAAGTGTCATTTCTGCATATGTAATAGTCTACCTATTTTAGTGCAAGAAACAGAGCTGAATACAGAATGTTGTGTGTGTGTGTGTGTGTGTGTGTGTGTGTGTGTGTGTGTGTGTGTGTGTGTGTGAATAGATGTGTGGGAGGTTATGGTGTGAAGGGGGTAGGGGTTTTTTTTCCACAGAGCTGGGATGTGGGACAGGAAGTCACTTGCCCCGAAAAATACACTTGAGAACACTTGATGCGAAGCTGTGTGTCTGTGCTGACAGCAGCCAGCAGGTAATTCTAGAGTTTCATGGTTTCTAACCATTTCAGAGCCCCGTGGTCATTCTCTAAGCTGAATCCCGTAGCCAGCAGACGGTACTTGAAACAGTCTATGGTCCATTTGATGGCTAGACACTCCAGCTGCCCCGTCGAGCACGGTGTCTCCCTCAGGACTGGTTTCCTGCTGACACAGACTACTGGCCTTTTCTCTTCTCCCTCACCTTGCCATCACGTCCCACCAATACCTCTGCCTGAGGCGTCAGTCTGGGTGTTGAAGGGCACACTAAAGTTTAGTTGCATCTGCCATCATCTTTATCTTTTTTTTGATGACCTTCTTGGAGCACCTTCACTCTCCTTCCACTGCTTCCCGCGGGAGTGAAAACACTGCTACAATATGGAGGCCAGTGTGGCCATATCCTTTGGCACTGTTTGGTCTCGAAGGAGGCGGCTGGGCACAGGCAATCCTCTTACAGCCCTTTCCTCCTGCTCCTGCACTGGAAGCATTTTCCCCAGATTACACATTAGTTGTGATTTTTTTTAATTCTTCCCAATAATGTCAGTGTTTAGAGCATTTCTCACACCAAATTTAGAGATTAAGTGTAAGAATAGTAATCACAGTGGCAGATGTGACAGTGTCAGGAGAAAAGGCTTTTCAGAGCACCATTGTACCTACAAATAAAGACTTTTCAGGTGGTGAAGACCTTTGGTCACTAACAAAAACTGCTCAAAAATAGTCTTTAAAAACAACTCAAAATAACTTAAATGAAAATCTTTATCTCCAAGGAGATAAAAACCCCTTTTCTTTTCCACCGACAGAGTCACATAATTGGCAGCATTGATGTTGAACAGCAGCTTGTGCTGAGACGGTGGACGTGATCAGTCTAGGAGGTGGCACCTTAATGAAAAGGCAAGATGGCTTAAATTGTGCAGATGCTTTATGAAGCCTGTGTATTAGCTGGAAGCCATGTTTGCTCTTGTTTCTAGGTCTCTCCTTTCCCTTAGTCCCCTCCTGTGCATGAAGCAGCGCATCGTGACTAATGCATGGACGACAGGACTGGGCACAACATCCCCGCCCATGTCCCATAAGACTTTAACAATTACCACACTGCTTCAGAGCCGCTGAGATAGCGCCAGTCCCATAGGGTTGAGTACATTACTGCTGTAGCCAGTTTTCTGCTGTTTAATTGTTAGATGCAGTTGTCGCAGGTGAATATTCCTGCAAGTCTGCATTCTTTTCTGAATCAAACTTGCAAAAGTAAAACTACTTTTCTTGGGAGTTGTGCTTTATTGGGGCCTTAAATATCTACTTCAAATGCTTTATGCAAATATGGGAAAGAATACAGGATAAGACCTTTGGTAAATGGGAGAATTTCTTAAAAACAGCAAGGGCTACCATTTTTCCTGTTAATTAACTGTGCTTTGGGGAGTTCCACATTGTTCCAACCCCGGCATTAGATCCATATTGGATGATTTTGCACCTGTGCCAGCATTTGGTGCTAATGGAGGAAAAAGTGTGTCCTCATTGTAGCAAGGCAGAGAGTCAGGGTGTAGAGGTTGGGGTGGCTGATGGGTCTGACTTTGAGACAAATTTTAACTATGACTTACAACTGTTGCACAAAGCTGTCCAGTCCTTGAATATCTTTTAAAGTAAAGAACTGCAGAAAATTTTTGTCCTGTCTACTAATTCAACAGTTCCACGGAAGTTTAGCTGAGACAATTCAGGACACACACACACACACACACACACACACACACAAATTACCACCTCATATTGTATGCCTCTGCGAACACATCAAGTGGCAGTTGCAGTTTATATGCATGTCTGTGAAAACATGGATGCTATACACATACCTTTACCCCAGCAAGGCAGAAGATCTATACAATCAGCACAGTTTCAAGGTGGACGCCCAAGATTATTGTCACCAATACAGTATCTGACCAAATGTTTTTGTCTTTTGACAATGGATAATGGCCAGAAAAGTGTTGCTGCAGAACATAATAATGTCACAGTGAAATTGATGTTTGACCTTTTGGACTTAAAATGTCATCACTGCATCACTATAGCCCATTAGACATTTGTGTGAAATTTGGTCATAATGGAAGCATGAATTTCTGAGTTATGGCCAAAAACATGTTTTGTGAGGTCACAGTGACCCTGACCTTTTGGCTTTAATCACCAAATTCTAATCAGCTCATTCCAGAATCCAAGCGGACATTTGTGCCAAAATTTAAGAAATTTCCACAAGATGTTCAGTGACCTTGACCTTTGGCCTCTGGCTGTTAAATTCTATTCAGTTCATCCGTGCCAAATTTGAAGAAATTCCCTCAAGGTATTCTTGGTCATGGTGACTTTGACCTTTGACCAGCGAAATGTAAACAATTCACCACTGAGTCTAAGCAGATGTTTGTGCCTAATTTGAAAAAAAAAAAAAAAAAAAAAAGATTTTAAAAAATCCCTTGAGGTATTCTAGAGATATGCAATATGCGAAAAATCTGATTTGGAGGGGAAAAAAGTCATAAATAGTATTTATGGAGAAGTGCATCACAATCAGGCTCAGGATAGTTTCTTTTGGCTTTGAAAATTACCTATGATGTCCTCACTGCTGTACATATCAAACACGTTAGTCCTTCTACGGTGGACTGTCCAAATGAGCTTTTGTTTCCCCTCCCCCAAACTTTTAAAATTAATGAGCTATATTATATCAAACATTACTGATAAATAATTAAAACGATTCATCTGTAGACAAAGCTAAAATGCATTTAATAAAATCATGGTAAGGCAAGCCAGGCAGACTCACCTCCCTAGTAGAGGGCCCCAGGAATGAGCCCTCAAAACCCAAAATCATTAAGCATTTTTGCCTCTCAGTTCCATTGTCTTGAAATCAATGTGTTTTTTGAATGGGTTTTTGGTTAGATGTCTGAAATAAGGTCTGCGGTTAACACAAGCTTAAGATACTTTCACGTTTTGTTCCACGACATACAATACAAAAATAAAGCATTTATGTGTCTTAAAAAAGGCAGTTGCTGTAAGTGGCTAAATGATACTACAGAGCATCATCATATAGACCACGGCTTTGCAGTCTCATTTTGGCATGAAAAAATCATGCAACCATTCTGTAGTTTGTTTATAGCCTAACATTAGCTTTTTATTCCTTGTGATTGCATTTAGGCTTCAAACATTATAAGAGTGGTGTTCACTTGTGAAGATTGTCTTGCTGAACAAAATGTGTAAGAATGAAAAATGTTTGTTTGCCACAGAGCTAATTTTCAACAATAATACAAAATCCAATGGAAAACTCCCATTGGCTTTTTGATGAGGGAACCAGAGCGATGCTAAATTTGACAGTGATGCCTGACTGGCTCGACAAAACACGTCATCGTTATCACTGACTGTTCACGTGCATTTCTTTTTCAGTGCAGCTAGCTAACAAAGTTTAACAAAATGATCATAAGGAAATGGCTCAAAACCCCATCTGCACCACCCGCACCAGTATCAAATACAAGGACTCCTTCAGACTCAGAACCACCAGTTTCCATATCCCGGGCCATTTTTCCCAAAATCAACAATGTTTTTCTCCTTGCTACACAGCAAGTTAGCCCAGCTAACCTTAGCAGCAACTCCACTGCAGCAGCTTCATCAGCTAGCCCACACAATAGCAGCTCAACATCTGGACCGAAGCCTCCACAACCACCAACTACTCCCCCTGAGAATATTGGTTGTGAAAGTCAAATCAGGTAAAATGGGACAAGTATCCAAGCCACATTTATCATGGGAAATTTGTTAGTTGCTGGTATCATGGGAGAGAGTGGTTGGAGTTCTCTATAAAGGCAGATGCAGCTCTCTATTTCCCTTTTAGGAAATTCCGTTCAGCATGTGCCAGTGTTGATTCAACCACCATAAAAGGATATTGCAATTGAAAGCATGTGATTGGATATTACAAAGGCTTTTATAAACTTGCTTCTTCTGAAGAGCATCTAACGTGTGAGGCCATCTGGAGGGAATGAGGGACACGTAAGTAAAAAAAATAGTTAAAAAGTTAAATTAAGAGTAGGGTCTGCCATCAGTACTCTTTTGCTTTCCAATAATCTCTCAGCTTCTGATGGTGCATTCCTATATTTAACAAGTGAATGCCAAAGTTTTCATCCCATTTTATCTCCTTTGTGACTACAAAGCCATTCACTGTTCAATGGAAATCATCTGTTCATCTTTCATTACATTTATTCATTGAGGTACATATTTATTTAGTAGTACACAATAAATCTATCATTCATAAAGACCTGAGTGTGTTTTGTGTACGTGTCTTGTGCATGCTGTCACCACAATGTGATAACAAATGCAATTTAATAATATATGGTCTATATATACAGACTCTACATTCAGTGAATGTAGAGTAATAAAATCGTTATGACATTATTAGTAATAATGTAGTCTCTATATACATTCACTGAATGTAGAGTCTGTAGGCAAACCCCAGAGATCTTGCCTCCGGAAGAAGAGCGGAAGAGCCCTGGTTTCCGGTTGTAGGCTGTTTGTAGTCCGCGTGATATTGACCAATCACATTTGAGCCGGCTGCAGTTGTTGCCAGGTTAAAGCCCCTACAAGGAACTTTAATTTTGAGTTGATTTTGGTGACCCTGTGGACAAAAGCGGTAGTGTTTTGCCGGAATGAAGCCTACATTTCCCATGAGCTCTAGCGCGTATTGTCGTAAAGACGCTTACCTGTCGTCGGCCCGGATGAGGTGTTCAGCCCCGTGGCCCCTGCTCTCCTCGTCCCCGCTGGCGTGGGGTGAATCTGCACAACCTGTGGCCTCTGTGTGTGGCTCCCCGGACAGCTAACGCCGTGGGCCCGCCGGCTCCTGCCAGGATTGGGCTGGTAAATACTAGATCGCTAGCCAACAAAACGTTTATCCTGAAGGATTTCCTGACTTCCCGAGGATTGGGTTTTCTCTGTGTGACTGAGACGTGGCTGACTGTTGGTGAGTCCAGTGCTTTCACAGAACTTTTACCCGATGATTGCTCCCCGTGGACGTCGGGTCGAGGAAGAGGAATAGCGACTATTTATAAGAGTCACTATTAATGTAAGCAGCTAGGTAAGATGACGTGTGCCGTCTGAGTGCCGTAAATCGCTTCATCCTGGAAGTGACCTGGGGCGGACCCAGAGACAGTTTCCTAAAGGTATGGATATACACTATATAGAAATAGCTTATCTTCACACCGATGGTCTCATTTGCTATTGTAGGTCACGCACAGACATAAGCAGAAATGACAAACTTTTGCATATCAGTTAAAAGTTCCTTGTAGCGGCTTTAAACGGTCCGTGCGGTGAACTAACGAGGCGGAACATAACTGGCGTCACTGCAAACTCTGAATCCATCGCAGTGGTTCAGTGTATTTACTTATATATAAACGGAAGTTGGAAACGGAAATTCGCCTCCTCCACCCAAATAAAACCGGCATGCCAAAAAATCAAGGGTCTGTCCCCAGAGGCTGTATCGCCGTCTGCCGGAAGTCAGATGCCGAATACAGCCGATGGGTTCCGAGAATGAATAATATACAAACGTAATTTCTAGGAGACAGGGTTAAAGATTTGGTAAACTGCTCCTGTTGAGTGAAATATTTTTTTTTGTGCCACTGGGTTTGCTATCATGGTAAAGAGTTGCTTAATTTAAAAAATAACATTGTAAAGTATTTCAATTATGCATAACACAAATCATTCTTGAGCCCAGTACTATTTAACAGAATCAAAATATAAAAAAACAGAATGTTGTGAGCACTGTGAGAAAGATGAAGACCATCACTACTTATTAAATGTATAATCATATATTTTTGGAAAAGATGTGCTGTCAAAGGGAATATTTCTCTCTTGTGCCCTGCTCTAATTTGTGCCAGTCTGCTCTTATTACATACAAGAGCCTGTCATTAGGAAACAAAATCACAGATATCTCTGCAGTTAAATGTCTCAACAAGAAGTCTCATAAATAATACTTAGAAAAGCTCTCTACTTGTCTTAGAAACCGCTGTCGAGCAAACCTTACACTTTGGACAGGATGAGTAAAATATAACAGCTGTCAAAGCATTGCTGCTAAATGTTCACTCATACCACATCTACAGTGAGGCAATTACAGCAGGTGGGAGTTTAATTCAAATGGGAAAAAATAGTTGTATCTATTAGGGGAAAAGACAGACATACTTTTCTTTTAAACCTCAGAACATAGATATATATTTGTCTTATTTCCTTCTTAGATCAAAACATGTAAACCACTGTTTTCTCTTGCTTTTTCGTATTGCTAATGCTTTGTGATATATTCAATATGTGTATGTGATACATATACTCACATCATCAGGATGGTCTTACCAGACTAGCAGAAACTTGCCTCAGTATAGTTATCATTCACATACAGTATTTGTCTAATACATAATGCTGCTTTTTAACAAACTATCTTTTATGGATTTCATTTGGTAACAGAAGTGACTGTGAGGTGTAGATATGCATAGATTCAGAATGCTGATTTGCATAAGCCACTAAAAGGGACACTGACCAATGACAAAAAGAAATTGACCTGATGTTATCAGGAAATCAATTTACCAATGAGACTGTATCAGTGCTGCTTCGACAATCAAAAAAGGCCTGCATGTTACTGCCAGGAATTGTTTGCTTGGGTTGAATTTTGCAGGACAAAGGAAAGTCTTATTTTTTCCAAATATTAAGGCAAGACATGAATTCCCCTCTGCAACAATACATTGCAGTACAAAGCACATTTGCATCGTACGTAATTGTACCACAGGAAAAAATGGAGCAATAACCTGTGTTCCTATCTTTGCTGCTCAACAGATATTTTCAATGATAAACATGTCCTTGATTGAGAATCAAGAAATCATCTGATGCAGGCAAAAAATGACGCACAGTGCTTCTTAATCCACAAAGGAAAATGGTTTTGTTCATGCACGTTCACACACCTTAAATAAATTCATAATCAGGTAACAGTAATGGGGCTCATTGGGGATATACACATGAAGGGGTACTTGTTCTGCAACAGTGTTATGATGGGTAGTGCATGTCGAGGGGTGTCCGCGTCAGGACCCAAGGATTCTCAGCAGAATATCGCATTGTAATGAGATGATCAGTGTTATTCACCTCACCTGTCAGGTGCTTTAATGTATTGGCTGATTGGTGTCTTTCAAAGAGAGCAGAATCCTGCAGTCTGATTGTACACAGCTATAGTGTGAGACCAACAAAAGTAGGGCATCGAATAAAGTAGAGCACTGTTAGACTCTCTTCTCTCTTCAATAAAACATCTGCATTACTGATACCAACCAAAACTAGTGAAATCATTTGATCCAAATCACATTTGTGTGCCAAATCTTCTGTAAGGTTTTTAATATTATGGTCATATTATGTTCTACTTGACCAAATTCTGCTACATGTAAATGTAGTCCCTGCACACTTATCCTGCAAGCCTCTTGTAAATGTGATATTAAATACTGCTCCTATAATTAGAGATCTTGTGAAGTATTTACGAGATGTCAAGGTACATTATGTAAATATTTACGATGTGCCGATGCCTGTGTATGAAATGCTAAAAATGCACATTTACTAACAGCACATTTACAGAGAAGATTCCTGTGAACTGAGTGTGAATTGAAGTCCCTAGATTATCACTCAGTAAGTCACAGTCTCAATATACTATTACATACTATAAGAACTGAACCGAAAAAATATTGTCTTCAGTGTTAACTTTTTGATTAAGAAAAATGTGGGATTTTTTTGAGCTGGCTCATATTGATGTAATTATGCATATATGCTTATGCTTAGCCCCGCCTCTGTGTGATGGTCCATCAAGCTGTCAGAGCATGGAGCCCACTGTCACTTACTGCACTCCCTGAAGAAATATTACAATTTATTTTTAAGAGCAGAAAACTGATTTCAGAGAGAAACAGACAGAAGGGAAATATCCAGGGTGTCAAACTGACTCAGCCTAGTGACAACATTGTTCCTGTAATGCGTGTTGGGTCTTAACCATTGCGGCAGAGCTTCTGCCCAAGTGGAGAGATATGATGAGTAGTGATGAGATCATGTTGTGCTGTGTTAGCTTGTGCTGTCTGGGCAGAGAGCAGGAGGAGAGGCTTTCAGGGGGTACAGTCCTCTGTTGAAACTAAAATTACCCTTTTGTGGTTGTATGCATCTGCGAACCAGTCAAGTTGCAGTTACAGTTAGATCCATGCCTGTCCAGACTCATATATAGACTCATGACTCCAGACTCATGACACTAGATAATGGCTCAATTATGGATATTGCTGCAAAGAAGCTAAAAAAGATTTTGTGTTCAGGAGAATGAGTCGGACACACAGTGACCTTGAAAATTTGAAGATCTCAAGGCAATTGAATTGAACGCAACTGGACTTGGTTTTGTCTTAGAAGATGTTTCACCTCTTATCCAAGAGGCTTCATCAGTTCATGCTTGTCTGACTAGGCTGAAACTAGTCTGACAAACTGGTGTGGAAGCACCCAGGTATTTAACCTCTGGGAGGTCTCCACAAGGCCAGTGATGTCACTGGTTCGTTAGTGCTCCAATGGTGTGTCAACAACAGTCGTTGAAACTCCTGCTGCAACGGTTGTCACTGGAGTCGTTAGAGTCACATGAGGCCATTTGTGAACGACCGTTGTTTTTAGAGGTTAAGTTGTTAAGCCTCCTGGGCAAGGATGAAAGGACAGCATTATAGGTGGGGGATAGGTGGTGTCGCAGACCTCCTCCCCTATTGAGAGATGGCTTTTCCAATTTCACATAGATGGCTTCTTTTACACCTCTTTCAAACCATCGGTCTTCCCTGTCCAAAATGTGCACATTGCTGTCTTCGAAGGAGTGTACTTTGTCCTTGAGGTGTAGATAGACTGAGTCATGCCCTGACGAGTTAGCCCTTCTATGTTGGGCCATGCGTTTGTTTAGTGGTTGTTTTGTTTCACCAATGTACAAGTCTGGGCATTCCTCACTGCATTGGACAGCGTACACTAGGTTGCTCTTCTGAGTGTGTGGTGTACGGTCTTTTGGGTGTACCAGTCTTTGTCTGAGTGTGTTACTGGGTTTGAAATACACAGGGATGTGGTGTTTGCTGAAAATCCTCCTGAGTTTTTCAGATACCCCAGACACATAGGGGATGACAATGTTATTGCGCTTGCTCTTTTCTTCCTCACCCACCTTGTTCTTTCTGGAACAGGCTGCTGATTTCACAAAGGTCCAACTGGGGTAACCACAAGTTTTTAGAGCCTCCCTCAGATGTTCATGCTCTTTCCCTTGGGCCTGAGTGCTGGTAGGTACGTTATCAGCTCTGTGTTGTAGGGTCCTGATAACACCTAGTATGTGTTCCAGTGGGTGGTGAGAATCGAACAGTAGGTATTGGTCTGTGTGAGTGGGTTTCCTGTATACCCCAATGTGGAGGCCTCTGTCCTCTGTAATGTGCACGTCACAATCCAAGAAGGGCAAACTGTTCTCCTTAACAACATAATAATCATGTTGTCATGATTAACTATGACTTAACTATGACCTGGATGAATGAGAATATCCACAGGCAAAATTTGAAGAGATTCCTTCAGAGTGTTGTTGGGATACCATGTTCACTAGAATGAGGCAGACACACAGACGGACAAACAACCCAAAAACAAAATGCCACAGCTGTTGCTGCTGTGGAGGAATAATAAAATAATATGATATGAGAAAATAAATACATGTTTGTTATTACTGCAGATGCATAGATGCTAGTTGGATAACCATGTGGCTAGCTTGGTTGGTAAACTGGTTGCCCTGTAAGTGGATTTGCACACAGTTAGCAGAAATAGCTAACCTTGGTGACTACTTTCTGTTTCCATCTGTGATTTATCTAAAATTGAAAGTCATTCAGAAAGCTTTAGGGAGCTCCAATCACCCCAAAATCCCAGAGTTGTGATTCCTGATATCTCTAGAACTGAGGTGGCAAGTGCATCATGACCCATAGTCAGAATCCATCCATCCATTTTCAACCACTTATCCGAAGCTGGGTCATGGGGGCAGCAGGCTGAGGAGAGCTGTGGGATCTTGGGGTGTTCCCAGGCCAGATGAGATATATAATCCTTCCAGTGTGTTCTGGGTCTCCCACCAGTTGGACATGCCTGGAAAACTTCTAACAGGAGGCGCCCAGGAGGCATCTTGATCAGATGCCCAAACCACCTTAACTGACCCCTTTTGACGCAAAGGAGCAGCGGCTCTACTCCGAGCTTCCTCCAGATGACCAAGCTCCTTACCCTATCTCTAAGGCTGAGCCCAGCCCCCCTTCAGAAAAAACTCATTTCAGCCACTTGTAAATTGAAAGCTTTGCTTTCTGGTACAGCTACCTCTTCAATATGATGGTCCTGCACAGTGCCCGCATCATGCATCACTGCAGACGACTTGCCAATCTGCCAATCCATCTCACACTCCGTTCTACCCTTACTCATGAATAAGACCCCAAGATACTTAAACCCCCTCGCTTGGAGCAGTAACTTAGTCCCAACCTGAAGGAGGCGATCCACCATTTTCAGAGTGGACATGATTATTATGCTTTATCTGCTTTCACAAAGATGGTCAACAAACTTAATAATACTAAGACTGCTCTTTAAAGACATCAGCCTGAGGCATGTTTTGTCTTTTGATCCCTCTATGTGAGCCCCAGATTGATTCTTTGCTCTCTTTTTATGTCATAAACTTTTTTCTAACATTACTTTACAGACTTACTTTTTTCATACAGAGCAGCAGCTGGCATTACAATATTTATATCATAGTGCCTATGTCCCATTTAGTAGGCAGCAGCATGATGAGTGCATACCTTATACATAAGCAATACATGTCATTTTAAAATAATGTCATCCCCTTTGACATCCATTATAATTCCTAAATTGAAATGTGTAAGTGCAGGCATTAACTACACTGTACCATCTTGAGAAGCTCCCACTGGGTAAACTAATAGTCAGCAAAGTTGTCACCTCTCCACCAGAACAATGTGCATCGTAATATTTTATGCAAAGGCTGTTTTTGTCAGCTAAAAGGTGAAGAAGATGTCTGCCTTCTGTTCCCGCTAGCCATTTAATTCCTGTATGACTTGTGCCATATGCCCTTTAAAGCTCGAGTGGTCGTTTAGCATGCACCCTAAATATTAACCACCACGGCTTCGCTCAATTACCATCTGTCCGTGTGTAAAGGGAGCGGCTCAGTTTCACCTGACTTTGGAAACAAAAAGTTATGTGATGGATAGTTGAGGCTGTAATTTGAACACCTTTCAATGTCAGCAAAGAGATTCATCAACGTCAGAAGCATTTCATCTTTGCATTTGTTTGACAGATGGATCACAGCCATTTATAGATGCAAATTAGTTTAGAATATGAACTCAATCATATTTTGTTTTTCTGTTAATTTAGCTCAAGATTTTTATGGATAAATGACAAAGGAAATACATGCAGGGAAACACTAATGAAAAATGAATTATAATATTGAATGCAATTAGTCAATCAAGATGAAAAGTAATTATAATGAATAACTGAAAGTGCTTTTTTTTTTAGTTCCAAGTGTGAGCCAATTTGATTTACTTGAAATAAACTCTCTTTGAACTAAAAGTCATTAACCTTCTGTTTTTTTCCTGCAGTGTTCCCATGGATGGATTACTAAAATGGCTGACCAGACCAGGGGGCCTCCTGGCCAACACTTGCAAAATGTTAGTCAAATGAAAATGTACCAACCAACCTGGAGGAGACTGAAAATGACGACAAAGAGACAAAACAACCATAAGGAGGCACAAAATGACTTCAAAACAACACAGAACGACAAGAAAATACACAAAAATTACCTCAAAGAGACCCAAACAACTACAAAACAACACAAAACTACCACAAGGAGACACAAAATGACTACAAAGCATTAAAAAAAAACCCGGCTGAAATACACAACACGTCACCTCAAAAAGACACAAAATTACCTCATAGAGCCCAAATTACTACAAAACAACATGAAACAAACACAAGGAGACAAAATGACTACTAAGAGTCACAGACTGAGCAAAAAATACTTTAAAACAACTCAAAATAACTAAAATAAACCAAAAAAATCACCACAAAACATGAAATTACCTCATAGAGTCCCAAACAACTACAGATCAAACACTAGGAGACATGAAATGACAACAAAGCGACAGAAAAAAAGAAAAGAAAAACAAAAACATTACCTCAAAGAGACACAAAATTACCTCACAGAGCCCAAATGACGACAATATGTCATGAAACATACACAAGGAGACATAAATTAACTACAAAGCGATACAAAACAAACACAAGGAGGCAGAAAATGACATCAGTGACACAAAATAATAAAAAAAGGACAAACCATTGCCTCAAAGAGACACAAAATTACCTCAAAGACACCCAAATGACCATAAAATGGCACAAAACAACCACAGGGAAAGATACAAAAGAGTAACACACACAGATCCAAAAATATGGGCATCAATGTAACTAAAAAAATGTAATTATATTTGAAAATGTAAATCCTTGTTGAATTACCCATTCAATGTTCTGAGAGAAAATTGGATTAATTGAGAGCATAAATATAAATGTTCACATCTATGCTAAGAGGTGATTGGTAGCTCATCACTTCAAAAACCAAATGGCAACAACCCCAATAAGCTTTTTGTTAAAATCACCCAGTGCAACCTGCAGAAAACAATAATACCAGAGGCAGTAGATGTGTGTTATAACTGTTGCCACACATCATGTGACCCTGAACTCTCAGCATTTAGAACGGTTTCTATACTGCTGACCCCAACTGGTGTTTTGTTTTAGTCTCAGAGGGTACCACTGCAGCCCCACCTGGCCCTGACTGCACTCAGTGAGTAAACTGGTGGTGAATGTAGCGACAAACCTATGGCACTTGACCACAGGGTGCACTCTCACTCTTAGCTCCTCAGTCAGTGTGTTTCAGTTTCTCTCCATCCCCCTGTGTCCTCTTATTGCAGTGTAAGCTCGGCAGAGTAAACAGACCGCTGCTGTTCCCCACTGAAGGTTCTTGTTTTTGCTATGTAGTCATATTTCTCTGGCTTTCCCACCTGCTCTAACATGCATACACTCAGTACTATTTACATTCCGCTCTGAACAACTTCATGAGTTTTGCTGAAACTCCACAGCACAATTATCATTAATTCATTCACTGCAGTTAGGAAAAGTTATGTAAATAATCAGACTATATAATTTGTACAATGGATTGTCATTTCAGTTGTTTTTATGCTGAACTGCTTGTCATCAGCCATTTGAAATTAAGCATTTGCTGCGTGCAGCTGGATCTGAGGTATAAACATGAGTATGTCATCGTTTTTAGGTGGGAACTTGGTGAAGAATCATGACCTTGTCCCTGCACTAGTCACCCCCTTAGGTTGGTATTAGTACCTGTATTAACAGGATGGGATGTAGAGCAGACAGTCTGAGCCTCTGTCCATGTTACACCCTTTCAGTAAAGGTAATGACTGTCAGGTGAAAAAAAAAATCACCATCATGGTGGTGACATGATGCTTAATGAGGACTGGGAGTCTCCACCCTTCTCCAACCAAGTGTGGAGTTAGCTATGACAGGGACCACAGGGAATGCCCATTCCAAATTAGGGAGAGAAAAAAATCCAGTCTTTATTTTCTAGAAATTTAGAACAAAAAAAGAAACATTGTAAATAGTGGTTATAATTGAGCATAGCGTGACAATGTCAAGCTCAGCTCACATCCCAACCACAACCACACATCAGCTGATCTCAAGCAGCCCAATCAACTGATGGATCAGCTGACTGATGGAAGGGAGTCAGCTGATAGATCACACGATTCCTTTCTATGCAACCAATTGGCAAATCTCATTCAGGGTATCCTATTTAAACTGCTTTAGCCTGCCTATTGTTGCTGCTTCCTCTGCAAGCCACTTTGCAACCTATCTCCATCCCAGCTCCTCCTTTTCATGTTGTGTCTGACCTATCAATGTCATTTCTGTTTGTCATTGATGCTGCTCTGTTCTGTTCCCCGGGGGCTCAGAGAGGCATGCTCCCTCTGCCTTAAGGCTTTCCACGTAGGCATGTGGAAGGCTTAGACTTTCTGTGTAGGCCTAGGAAAGGCAGAGAGGCCCTAGAACAGAGCCATACTGCCAATTTTTTTTTTTTTTAATCAATCAATCAATCAATTTTATTTACACAGCCCAATATCACAAATCACAATTTGCCTCACAGGGCTTTACAGCATACGACATCCCTCTGTCCTTATGACCCTCGCAGTGGATAAGGAAAAACTCCCCAAAAAAACCCTTTAACAGGGAAAAAAAACGGTAGAAACCTCAGAAAGAGCAACTGAGGAGGGATCCCTCTTCCAGGATGGACAGACGTGCAATAGATGTCGTACAGAACAGATCAGCATAATAAATTAACAGTAATCTGTATGACACAATGAGACAGAGAGAGAGAGAGAGAGAGAGAGAGAGAGAGAGAGAGATATGCAGGTAATGACAGTAGCTTACAACAACATTATTGAAAGTAATAATATTATAGTTGTAGTTCTGGCTACTGCGGTACAATATGTTGAAAGTATGTATTAATATCTGGCAGTATACATGTGTGAGAGAGAAGAAGAAGAAGAAGAGAAGGTGCCCGGTGTATTATAGGGGGGTCCTCCGGCAGACTAGGCCTAAGTCAGCCTAACTAGGGGCTGGTACAGGGCAAGCCTGAGCCAGCCCTAACTATAAGCTTTATCAAAGAGGAAAGTCTTAAGTCTAGTCTTAAATGTGGAGACGGTGTCTGCCTCCCGGACCGTAACAGGAAGATGATTCCACCGGAGAGAAGCCTGATAGCTAAAGGCTCTGGCTCCTGATCTACTTTTGGAGACTTTAGGGACCACGAGTAACCCTGCGTTCTCAGAGCGCAGTGTTCTGGTGGGATAATAAGGCACTATGAGCTCTCTAAGATATGACGGAGCTTGACCATTTAGAGCTTTATAAGTTAACAGTAGGATTTTAAATTCAATTCTGGATTTTACAGGGAGCCAGTGCAGAGAAGCCAAAACAGGAAAAATATGATCTCGTTTCTTAGTTCCTGTTAGTACACGTGCTGCTGCATTCTGAATTAGCTGGAGAGTTTTTAAGGACTTACTAGAGCTACCTGATAACAGAGAGTTACAGTAATCCAGCCTAGAGGTAACAAAAGCGTGGACCAATTTTTCTGCATCTTTTCGGGTCAGGATAGGCCTAATTTTCGCAATATTACGCAGATGAAAAAATGCAGTCCGTGAGGTTTGTTTTAAATGAGAATTAAAAGACAAATCTTGATCAAATATTACTCCGAGGTTTCTTACGGTAGTGCTAGAGGCCAGAGCAATGCCATCAATAGAAACTACGTCATCAGATAAAGAGTCTCTGAGTTGTTTGGGGCCAAGAACAATAACTTCAGTTTTGTCTGAATTTAACATCAGGAAATTGGTGCTCATCCAAGTTTTTATGTCCTTAAGGCAATTATGGAGTTTAGTTAATTGATTACTTTCTTCTGGCTTCATCGATAAATACAACTGTGTATCATCCGCATAACAATGGAAATTTATAGAGTGATTTCTAATGATGTTACCTAAAGGAAGCATATATAGAGTAAATAGGATTGGTCCGAGCACAGAACCTTGCGGAACTCCAAAACAAACTTTGGTACGTAAGGATGATTCATTATGAACGTGAACAAACTGAAAACGATCAGATAAATAAGATTTAAACCAGCTCAGTACAGAACCTTTTAGGCCAATTAAGTGATCCAGTCTCTGCAGTAGAATTTGATGGTCAATTGTGTCAAACGCCGCACTAAGATCTAATAAAACAAGTACAGAGACAAGTCCTTTGTCCGAAGCAATCAAAAGGTCATTTGTAATTTTAACTAGTGCTGTCTCAGTGCTATGATGCACTCTAAATCCTGACTGAAATTCCTCAAATAAGTTATTATCATGGAGAAAATCACACAGCTGGTCTGCGACTACTTTCTCAAGGATCTTTGACATAAAGGGAAGATTAGATATTGGTCTATAGTTGGCTAACACTTCTGGATCCAGGGTGGGCTTTTTTAGTAGAGGTTTAATTACAGCTACCTTAAAAGACTGACTGAAATAAATATATTGTGTAGAATTTCAGAAAGTGTGTGATAAGTGGTTTTTGTATGCTAAACTGAAGTAATCATTTTATAACACATCAGCTAGTTAATAAGTCTGGATTACCATGTTGTATTTTTTTTAGGGCTGTGAAATGATTCATTTTTTAATTGCAATTAATAACATTTCATAATCACATCTAAAATTCCTTTTTTTTGTATCTTAAAACAGTTTTGAAGTCAATATTTACAAGGTGAAGCAATTCTTACCAGTCTCTTGATTGTGAATAAATAAAAATTAATGCAAAGAAATTTACTTTATGATCTTGACTTTTATTTATTTTATGATTTATTTATTTCAAATCAGTGCTGCACTGCCACAACAGTGTGGTCTTGAAACCATGAGAACATGTCAACCTAAGGAGGTCCCTTAGACTTGAGTATTCCATGATGTTGACTGTTCTGCAGTCGGTTGCCACCCATATAGCAAGCACTGTAGTTGACTTCTTCAATTTAGTTTTGGGTCTTTAGGTCTTTGCACTCTCCAAAATAGTGCCTTGCCAGCTTTGGTGACAAAAGTCCACCAAGCTGCACCTGTATTCTTAGCTCGTAGGTGGTGACTCATACTCCTAGTACTTCAGTGATATTTTAATGCCATTTAACATTGTAGTGGGTTTGATGCTTTTTAAATATCTTCGGATGCCAGTCTGAGTCATGTCTGACAAATAATTATAAAATAGAAAGAAAATAGCTCTGTCAAACCATAGGCCACAAAGCAATAAAGCACACAGCACATGATCAAATATATCACCCAAAACCAGCATTGCACAAACAAATAGACCACAGCTCGTGCATGTCAAAAATCTTCCCACAATCTCAAGAGTTCAGTGCACTGAGTCTGTTTTTTGTTTTCCCCACAACCCTTCACAGTTCAGTCCCAGTCCAGTTTTCAACCACCAAAAGAAACTGAACTGTCCACTCCGGGTTTCATAGCGGATCCCCATAAAACAAATCAGGAAATCAAATGCAAAATAGCATCTATATTTGCAGTTTAATGACAGGATTTTTTTTACAACATACACCTGGTACTCACATAAGGCTAGCCTGTCAGTCAGTCAGTCAGTCAGGTTTGCAGCGTCGGCCTTAACTTTTTCAAGACTGCAACTCCTGGAGAATCTCAGACAGGGAAATACACTTTTCATGAGCTGACTAAACAGCACGGTCTTACATCACGCTCTGATACCGAGGGTAAAGCTGGCATACTCTCCTTCATTGACCAACAGCAGCGGCAGCTCTGAAAGACACTAGTAGTTTTTTTCTCTGCAGGTGCATATTATTTTTGACTTGTCAACTGAACCATCTGGGAGTTTTTTAAATTGAAATGAGCCATTCAAAAGCAGAGTGGTGTTGTTATTTTGCATCACTGCGGCACCAGGAAGCAGGAAGTCGCTGCAGTGGCTTGACTAAGGTGCCTTGAAGGGACAAAATAACAGCTAGGGATTAATACAATAACAAAAAGACATAAAACATAAAAAAAAGCATGTTATGTTCAGTCCTTAATCGCATCACAATTAATGCATAAACTGACAGTCCTAATTTTTTATATTTTATAACCTTTTTATAATCACATAATAGCCACTCTTACATTAGTCACATCCACTCTCATATACTCATTGTCTTCTGTATCCACTGTGTCCTTGGACACTCTACAACACTCACAGTCACCTTCTCCATTTCTCCTTGAGAACTGTGAGACTCTTCTGGCCTTGTAAGGATTGTGAAATTCAGCACTTGGTTTCAGGAAATTTAAGGGACACATTATAAGGAGATATTTTGCTGTTCTAATGGTCAAACTGATGCTGTATCTGGCAATGAGCGTTGGACATTAGGGGGGGTTCAGTCATCACAAGGTCTTTTTTTATTTCATCTCAAGTAGATATTGTTATACCAAAGACAGCTCACTCTTTGTTCGGTGTAGATTTACTGATGTACACTGGGGTGGGAGGGGCCCATAGAGAGTGGCCTCTCCAGCTGTTTGTTCGGCAGAAAATGGGCCCTTGTGAGTAATTTAGATTGAACCTTACAAATATGCCTGTGTTCAAAGAAAAACTCACATTTAATTAAAATTGGTGCAGTGTGCTTTATATGCCTTTGAAAAGGCAAGCTCACCTCCATCATGGTTTTCTGTTTTTTTTTTGTTTGTTTTTTTTTGTGTTTTTGTAATTAGCCAGTAGCAATCTATGGTATTTTTGTCATATATGGGATGACAATTTCTGGGTGATATGTATGTCTGTTTAATCCAGTGTCAAGTGTTTTGATTTAATTATATGGTAGCTAGTTTAGGCGCATAATAAGTAGCTAGCGTGCCTTAGGGCCCGTCATAATAGCCTGCACTAGGGCCCCTTGTAACTACTTTACAATTATAGTAAAGGTAATGAAGCTAAACTGATGTAATTAAAACTGACAATTTGCTACAAAATAAAAACACATCTGATCATTCCTTGTTGTTAAATGATACAATTAATGTTATCCATTATATATATGCTGTAATAATGTCATAAGTATGATTTTTTTTACTGTCTATAGCCATGCTACACCAAACAGTTGAATTGTCTCTTATTGGTAAAGCTAGTGTTGCTAAAATAATAAATTTACAATTTTAAGAAATAACAAAGGATGAATATTCACTGTTGTTAATACCATATATTTATTATTATTTCATTTATCAAAGTATTGTTTTGGTAAATGTCTAGGATAAATACATGGAAATAATACTGGTACTGGTAATA